>NC_069008.1:7241449-7247892 GCF_001194135.2 Octopus bimaculoides | reverse complement strand
CTTTACTGTATACGGCTATTATGCCTTTCTCCTCTTTTTCTCTTCTTGCAGTCTTGTTTGGTCGTTGTTCTGTAGTAGTCGCCGCTCTCGGTTGAGTTGCTGATTGTATTTCTTTTATTTGTTGTTTTCTTCTCATCTTTTTCTTCTTCCTTCTCTTTTCTTCTTTCTCCTCTTCCTCCTCTTCCTCATTTTCCTTGCAGTTTCTTCGAATGTGGCCTAATAGGCCGCACAAAAAACATCGGGGTTTTCGGCCCTCAACAAACACCACGAGGGTCTCCTCCCCTATCTCAATCATCTCGGGAATTGCTTCAACTATTTTAGGGTCAGCCTGGATGAGGAGACTAACTGTTTGGCCAGTCCAGTTAGCATTTTCGGTAGCGGCAGCCTGGAAGAGGGTAATTTTCTCTTCCTGTTCGATTAGGACTGTCGCCACCAACCACATAGGATCCACTTCCGGTGGGACCCTTGTGATTTTAATTCTGGTTAATGTGATCGCAACTGCGTTGAATTCCTTCAGTGACACTACAGATAGATTAGTGAGCTAGACTTACGTCGGAACAGCTGTAATGGCAGGAATGCTAAACAGAGTACAAAGCAAGTTATTGGGTAAAGGATTTAAACACGAGCACTTCATTCACTGTTATGCGCATTAACTTAACTTAGTCATGAATAAAAGTGCCGAGATAATGAGTGGATTAAAATTTCTCATTTACGCGCATTTAATAAACTTACATCTTCCAGTACCAAGCGGAAAAACGTTTTCAGGCAGTTTAATGTCAGCATTCTTTGTAAGCCTAGTACTTATGCTATCGGTCTCTTTTGCCGACCGTTGAGTTAACAAGGACATAAACACACCAACATCTGTTGTCAAGCGATGGCAGGCGGGGTGGGAGCACAAACACAGACCACACAAACACATACATACATACATACATACATACATACATACATACATACATACATACATATGTACATACATACATATGTACATACATACATACATTAGCAAAAAATAATACTATACATAGCAATAAGAGTGGCACCTCTTATCAATTAACTATAGCAATAAAAATAGAGATCGCTGTATTCAAGTTAATAATAATGGTAGTGTTAGAAGTCATAGCACAAATCACAGCATATTGAGAGGTAATATTTATTCGCGCAATTGTTATTTTAACTATCAATGCCAATAATCCTTTCTACTATAGGTACAAGGCATAAAATTTTTGGGGAGGGGACTAGTCGATTAGATCGACCTCAGTGTTTCACTGGTACTTAATTTACCGAGTCGGAAAGCATGAAAGCAAAGTCGACCTCGGCGGAATTTGAACACAGAACGTTGCGACGGAAAAAAATATTGCTAAGCATTTTGCCCGGCGTGCTGTCAATGCGAATAATAACAATGACAAAACTAGCGACAATTGCTATTTAATACGAGATAAAAAGACATGCACCGTAGGATACCCGAATAATGCCATTTGACTGGCTATTATTGAAGGTATAACATTTTATATAAATGTACAATACATAATACCTAGCAATATTCTGCTAAAATATATATAGGATCATCGTAGACCTTAAGAAATTACTTTAATCTACATTAGTTCATTTTCTCTGCTAAACGCAAAACTTCCACATCACAAGCTAATCATATATACTATCCTGAGAACAATAACATCCCTTACAATATTACTTTTCCCATTATTAAAACGGAATGGCCGTATCAAGGTGGCAGAACTCCATTCGATATCTGTAGCAAAGAGTCTATCGAAATTTTAAGAAGAAATTTCCAAGGAAAGCTATCATTTTTTGCCGCCATTACGTTCTTAAAACATTCCTTTGTTTACTTTAGATCGATATGGTTCACCCGAGTTTGGCATTTTCTTGCTTCTACTACTTTTTTTTACTCACTTACTTCAGCGAAGACTCGCTATTTCTTCGACTTTACTCTTAGCATAAACTGATATTGAACGAAGGCGAAGACAGATGTAGGAACAACAAGTAAGTGTATTAGTTTGAAGGTCGGGAAAAATGAAAAAGTCTTTTACGTTTCGAGTCTACGCTCTTCGACAGAAAGGAATAAGAGGAAATAAACAGAGAGAGAATGAAAAAAAAAAACAAAAACGTGTAGAGTTCAGCGGTCCAATATATATATATATATATATATATATATATATATATATATACACACACATATCGACGATAACATTTATTTGCCTCTATAATATGGTTGTTCTATAACCTCAGGAAAACGTCTTTTCCAGCTGGTTAATGACACACAACCTGTGTCCGGTATATTGTAAGGGAATAAATCACTCCCCCTCCAGCTTAGCAAGATTAGTAGACCAAGGTTTTTGGGTCTTTACCTTTCATCAGTACTGGACTTCTGACTGCTAGAGACACCTGCCTTCTAGGGACACCTGCCTGCTAGAGATACCTGGCTGCTAGAGACTCCTACCTGCTATCTCTAGCAGGCAATTATCCAGTACCGATGAAGGGTAAAGACCAAGAAACTATGGTCTACTAGTCTTGCCAAATTGGAGTGGAGTGATTCGCTCCTTTATTCACAATGTATCGGACACAGGTTGTGTGTCGTTAACTAACTGGAAAAGGCGTTTTCCTGCGGTTAAAATGTAGTTACTACTTATATCTCTTTTAGAGATTTTAGCACTAGCTACTTTGCTCGTTATATATAAATATAGAATTAAAAAATACATGCATACATACATACATACACATATAAATATATCTAAATAAAAAAATACACATGAAGTACAGGACGTCACTAACGAGCGAAAAACACGTAAACACACGAGAGATAAGTCCAGAACAAAATACCAAAAATTATACAATAAATATTTTTCACTTGTGATATATACATATAATTGTAAAAATTAGAATAGGAATTAAATATAACTACATTAGCAGATAGTTGTGTAATCCTTTGTGAAATTCCCTTTATCAATGATTTTATTACATAAGTGGGGTGACTGGAAAATCTATCTACCTATTGAGTAATTTCTTCAGGTTTTCTATATGGATAGTGGAATCCAGATTTAAGGTCTAATGTCGCATCCAATAAATTTACTACACTCAATGGTTAGGTCTAGGTTGAAGTTTCTAAAGAATTTCCTAATTTTGTTACGCGTTCTTTCTAAGACAACTTTACTGTTATTAGGTGTAACAAAGAAAGCACCATCCCTATAAAGACCACCACGAAGATCAAGAAACCCAATATTAAGACATTGTAGGAGGCAGAACCCCGACTAGATCAGTAACTTGGACCGAGTCACTCGATCCCATGTCAAATTATCAGGGGTATCGCTTCTCGTCCATAGCTTACCTTCAAACTCGATGATAATCTTCCCAGATAATAGGACTACATCTATCTTATCCCTAGTTATAGAAGAGGAATTCCTAGCAAAAATCAGGGCTTGGTTAAGGAGTATAGGGAATATGCTAGAAGAATATTGTTGATGTCAAATTGAAGAAATGAGTACTTACTTTTATTGTCGAAAGAAGTAAACCAATGTATCACCTCACCTGTATTAGATCCCAAAGGTATATATGGTATTTTTTTAGTCACAATTTTATCAAGAATAACCTTACTTAGTCTACCGATATCGGATCTAGTAGGGCATATAAGTCTAACAGAAGGATTATCACGAAAATTCTTTTGATGATCCTTTAGATTAATTCTAGGTGTAGATTAATTCTAGGTTTAGATTAATTCTAGAATTAGATTAATTCTAGGTTCATAAGGCCTATTAGGTTCAGTTCGGTTTATCCATAATTGTTTTAGCCTCTAAGTTAATCATTTTGAGGTTGGTTTCAATGTTCACTTTGTATTTAGCGCTAAGCACCTTAAGTATTAGTCTTCTGTATGTATTACAATCTATTCTGTAGAGGTTTCCTGTCTTATCAGCTGGTACTAGTAATCCGGATTTAATCTTTAAGCATTTGATGTAGACTCTCATCTTCCTCAGCTGTGAATTCCTCCAAAGTGGGTGGTTTTTGAACTTAACATTAGCAATTAACTGGAAGATGTCATTTTCAGAGCTTCCTTGTCACGGGTTGGATGAAGGGCATTTTCGGCATCCACATATCTTAGTATAATTATTATTGTTGTCGTTTCTTTCCTGGTTGTTTACTTTCATCTTAGAGTCGTAATGGTGTGACCTCCATCTGATCCTCCTAACAAACTCATTGGTCCTATGCATCAACAAGCGCATGTATGGATCTTTACCGTCGATAGAAATGCCCGTCAGTGAGAAATCCATGTTGACCCTTTCCATCATGCTTAAAATTTAAGCACCAGAAGCCTCGTATCATCAATACATTAAGATACAGGTGGATAAGGTACTTAAATGCTAAGGCACTGGATCGGGTCAAAATAAAATGCATACACAGCAACTATAGATGAATACAAACATTGGTGCCGAAGTACAGGCAGAAAGATAACTAGGTAATGTATACAATTAATTGAACCCAACTGAGTATATTACCCGCCCTTAGATTAATCTGGAAATGGACACTGCATTAAATATACGGTCCTTTGGAACACACAGGAGAAGTGAATCATAAATAAATAACAAACGATGGATAGGTGTCAATTCATTACGACTATTTCCTACGAATTTTTTAATTGATCAATGGGTACATTATAATATTATAAAAGCCCGTTTTCTTCAGATGAATTCACGAATCACATTTTGAGGAACATTTAAAGACATTTGAAATGCACGGCATGTTTGATGGAGACATAAAGATTAGAATTCTACTATAGGATGGAAAGGGAAGTAGGTTTAAGGAGAGTATTCATTTTGTAAATAGATAAATAAGGAAGTACACAATCAATAGCGTACCATAGCACCATTATATGAGGGAAAAGGGATAATATTACAAGAGAGATTGTAATAGATAAAACTTAAAGATGAATTTAATCTTTATCTATTAATACGGTACACAATTAATTGTACACTTCCTTATTTATCCGTTAACACGATGAATACCATCTTTATTCTTACTTCCCTTTCCACCCTGTAGTACAATTCTGGTCTTAATAATGTCTCTATCAAACATACGTTTAGTAATAAAGCTGACACATAAATAACTGTGAACACTATCTTTCACTTTTAATCCTATACTCCTTGTTGAATTGTATTATAAGATAAACAGAATTATTTCTTTCTTAATTGTGGCGAGCAGACGCTTGGCTGTCCACTCTCCGCTCCCACTACTATGCTGACTAACCGCCTTCAAGATAATAAATTTTAAATACACACTGTCCACACATGGCGTCATGCTGTTCCTCTACTATAAAACCACTTTTTAATTAGTTTTAATTTGGTAAGCTCATTCTGCGACCAGCGTTGACCACGGAATCCAAAATATGCATATGCCGTAGATTTTAAATGTTTTAAAATTGTTCTCTACTTATTATTTCTTTACCCCTTCTCTTCCTATGGTCTACCTTTGACGTCAGAGCTACTAACGGTTATTTAGAAATACTCAATAGTGTTCTGTTTATCATTTATGCAGTCATCAAAATTGTTATAATATTGTTGTTGAGATTGGTTCTCATTCTTTCCTGATGAGAAGATTACATTATTTTACACCGTTTATTCTTGTGGAATAAAACCAGTGTTGTCTTCGAAACATATGTCGTAAGTAAAAGAATTTGAATAACATCTGCGTTTAACTCTATTTATTTACTTATACTATACAAATTACTGCACATTAACCAGGAGTTTCTACCTTTGAATAGGTCGCTACATCGTTGTTACTTGCGTGAATTTTGCTACCCTGGTAACTGTTTATTGAATTTTCCGTGTTAACTGTAAACAAAGGATAATTCATTCGTCCATATATATATATATATATATATATATATATATATATATATATATATATATATATATATATATATACCGTAAATCCTCGAGTATAGTCCGCCCTTGAGTATAATACGCAGGGGAATTTTAGGAGGTTGTACCTCTGAAAAACCTAAACCTTGTGTATAATACGCACTCCTTCTCAAACTTGAGTCAAGGAGGTCTATATAACGTCCTTGGTTTGTAAACGTATATACGGTAACGTTCTTTATTATTAATGTATATATAACATAATGCAAACGTGTAGCGTTTTTGTGCACTTTGTTTGCAGAAAATAAAGAAATTACAGTAATAATGTCAGTGAAAAATAAATATTAAGTAAATTGCATTTACATATTTATCACTTAGAAAATTTTGCTTAGAAAATATTTTTCATTTTTAACCTCGTGTATAGTACGCACTAGAAATTTTGACCTTTAAACTTTGGGAAAAAGTGCGGATTATGCTCGAGGATTTACGGTATATATATATATATATATATGAAACTAGTGCGTAGCAATCAAAATATACTTGTACTTATACACAAACTCCACCACCTCTATCTCCTCC
>NC_069008.1:7241037-7241429 GCF_001194135.2 Octopus bimaculoides | reverse complement strand
CTCCACCTGCACCTCACACACCTTCACCTCCTCCTCCCTCTCCTCTTCAAACTACTACTACTACTACTGCTACTACTACTACTACTACTACTACTACTACTACTACTACTACTACTACTACTACTACTACTACTATGCAAATGCATGTACACGTATCCAAACCCGCTTAGTTGTGCAGCTACTCACAGCCTCGAATGCGTACCCGCACCTATGCATACGAACGTGCATATATCTCTGCGCAGCAAATTGCTTGACCTGGTAACTATTGGTGACAGTGAAGAGTTCGGATCTTCGAAATAAAAGAAACAGGCCACCGTATCAACCGATACAAACAATATTTATTCCACCTTTCACAAAGTACATGTGAAAAAAAAAAAAGAAAAAAAAAAGAA
>NC_069008.1:7240849-7241027 GCF_001194135.2 Octopus bimaculoides | reverse complement strand
TCAAAATATACTTGTACTTATACACAAACTCCACCACCTCTATCTCCTCCACCTGCACCTCACACACCTTCACCTCCTCCTCCCTCTCCTCTTCAAACTACTACTACTACTACTGCTACTACTACTACTACTACTACTACTACTACTACTACTACTACTACTACTACTACTACTACTA
>NC_069008.1:7236468-7236981 GCF_001194135.2 Octopus bimaculoides | reverse complement strand
ACACACACACACACACACACACACACACACAAGTATACATATATATATATATATATAGTCCCTTTTAATCTCGATATCTCCGATCTCTCGCATGCCTTCCTTCACGCTCTCTCGCACTCCCGTTCCACTCCCGCTCCTCTTCACCCCTGCCGTATAAAATTGTAATTTAATATGTAAATACTTAGTGTCACATGATATTCCCTTTGCGACCCGGCCACAGTTTTTATCTTGTTGATTATAGATATAGAAATCGTTATTGATTACTAAATGGGAGCGAAAGGCTTTAATTGGGACTGATAAATTGTAATAATGGCAACTATATACATTGAAGCATTTACGTACATACATACATGCATACATGCATACATACATGTATACATACATAATACATACATACATATATACATACATACATATATGCATACATATATACATGCATACATACATGCATACATACATACATACATACATACATACATACATACATGCATACATACATACATACATGTATAC
>NC_069008.1:7232533-7236213 GCF_001194135.2 Octopus bimaculoides | reverse complement strand
CATACATACATACATACATACATACACACACACATACATACATACATACATACATACATGCATACATATATACATGCATACATACATACATGCATACATACATACATACATACACACATACATACATACATACATCCCTACATACATACATACATACATACATACATACATGCATACATACATACATGCATACATACACACATACATACATACATACATGCATGCATGCATACATACATACATACATACACACACACATACATACATACATCCCTACATACATACATACATGCATACATACATACATACATACATGCATACATCCATCCATTCATACATACATACATACATGCATACATACATACATACATAATGTTTACACACTACTGTTTACATACCCATTGCAGTTATACAGCTTATGTATACATTTCTGTATTACACATACACGCGCGCGCGCACACACATGCACACACACACACACACACACACACATACATACACACACACACAGAGGGGCTGTATATTTGAACTGAGTAAATAAACAGTGTGTAGATAGTGACTAGATACATAGATACAATGCCGACATGAATGATAGACTGGGTGTTTGCTGATACGAAATGGATACATATACAGTGAACGTGAATATTCACTGAAGGCATGTGTCTTTGTGGCTTGTGTACTCGGCCCACGATTGCAAAGTCGTGAGTTCGATTCTCAACCGTGGTTTCGGCGTAGAAGAGGACAAAGATTTTTGTATTCCAAAATTGTATAAAAATCCCTTATAAGAGTTGATTTATTGCAGGTTGCAGAAAGATGCCAATAAACATCTCTCTATATTGTTTAATAAAGTATTACAGTTTTTTTTTTGGTCGTATTTTATGAAGTATTGAAAAGGAATTTTCTGAAATTTGGATGTTAGCTTATTTTGAAATATTAGGTCTAGTAATGGTTTTCTAGCAAGCTGCAGAAGATACTTTGAACCATTCGTTTGTATGATTTCTCTACGCTGTATCTCTATAACTGAAAAGAGTACAAGAAGGGATATTTAAAGTTAGTGATATAGAGTTTAGTGACGGTTATTAATATATTTCTATCAAAATTGGGAAATTTCTTTTTATGCAAGTGTAGTTATAATGCTTTTATTTGTTAAGGTGAGAAGAGATTGAAGTAGCTGATTAGGTTTGTCTGATAATCGTTCTGTTTGTTCGTACGTTACTTAGTCCGTCCGTAACGTTTTCACGTGATTAGTTGAAGGGAAAGTCGAAGAGCGAGAGAAAAAGCGGGAGAAAGGAAAGGAGAGAGAAAATGACGGAGAGTGAAAAAGAGGGAGAGAAAAGAAGAGGGAGAGGGAAACATCCATGACGTGAGGTAGAGGGAACGTGATTGTACGCTTTCACGTGATTAGTTGAAGGGAAAGGGAGAGTAAGAGGGAGAAAGAAAGAGGAGACAGAAAAAGAGGATAAGGCGAAGAGTGAGACAAAAAGAGGAGAAAAGAGGGAGAGAGAGAAAAAGACGGAGAGAGAAACGTCCATGACGTGAGGTAGGGAGGACGTAATATTTATTACGTGGTTAAAAAAATTAGCTGAAGGTGGTGATGTAGAGGAGGAGAGTTATGTAGAGGAGGAGAATATAAATTTAGCTGAGGGGTGATGTTCTGATGGTGAGGTTAAAGAAAGGCACAAAGAGAGAGAGAGAGAGAGAGAGAGAGAGAGAGAGAGAGGGAGGGAGGGAGAGAGAGAGAGGGAGAGGGAGAGAGAGGGAGAGAATGATGATGATGATGGTGGTGGTGAAAATGGTGGTGGAAGTGGTGGTAGTGGTGGTGGTGATGGAGATGGTGGTGAATTGAATGGTGTACACAAATTGAAATGTGTATTGGCTCTGACCCATATCTTAGCCTATATGTTACCAATGATGTGGTTTTCAGAGCATGCCATGTTGCATTAAATTTTTACCCCCGTAAAAGTGTGACTCCTATATTTTACATCTAAAATAATTGTTTTTATTAGAATTGTTTTTTGTCTTCTAGGTATGAAATTGTGACCATGTGAATTTTAAAAAGTATTTTTTTTTTGTTAATAGGAAAATTGAAAAATAAAAGCCAATATTTATCCTATGAGTGCTGTGTATTAAGTCTATAAAATTGCACGTTAAGAATATTAAGTGTATTAAAGTGAATTAAATAAGTGAATTAAGTGAATTAAATAAGCATCGTATTCGAATTTCCTTCACTTTTCAATAAGTAGCAGATGAATGACTATCTTTTGATACAGACGCAACCCAGGCTACAACCTTCAGGTATTTTGGATAACATTTTCAGAAATAACCCAATAACTTTACCATTAATTCCGTGAAATAGTCACGGGTCCCGCTAGTTATTAATAACGCATTTATTGCTTTAGTTGAGAGAATATTTAAACGAATTGAAGACATGCCGACTGGTGTTAATTGTAATCTTTTATTAGCAGATATACATTTTTACATGTGAAGGTGCATTGCTCATTGGTTTGAGCGTGAGGCTCACAATCTTGAGGTAGTGAGTTCGAATCCCGGACCGGGCTGCCTGTTGTGTCCTTGCTCAGACGCTTTATTTCACGTTACTCCAGTTCACTCAGCTGTAGAAATGAATTGCGATGTCACTGGTGCCAAGCTATATCGGTCTTTGCTTTTCCCTTGGATAACACTGGTGGCGTGAGAGGGGGGGGGGCTGGTATGCATGGGAAACTGCTGGTCTTCCATAAACAAGCTTGTCCAGACTTGTGCCATGATGGATAACTTTCTAGGTGCAATCCCATAGTCATTCTGAAAGGGGTCTTTACCCTTTATAATTATTTTCACATGAATTTAGTTTTCTGAATGAGTAAACAAAAAAACAAAAAACAAAAAAAAAGATGAAAAAGATAGCTTTAGTAAAACAAGTGACTGGTTTTGCTCATTTTTATTTCTGACTACAACTACCGTAAATGTTTGCTCGGAAAAAATATCCAGATCTCGAATCGAATATAAATAGTGACTTGGAAATGAAGTTAACTATTTATATATTCAGCAGTTTTGTTGGGGGTAAAAGAGTGTGTCTAGTATTAATAATAAAGTACATAACTGTAACCTTTGTATTGCATCCTTGCTTTGAGCTCTAAGTAGAATCCCGCTGAGAGAGGAAAATAAAGAGCTTTTTAATCAAAATATTTGATTCAGTTGGATCATGGGGCTGGTGTACTTTTGCAAAGAATTATAAAGTTAATGCTTCCTATGGAGAAAGAAGGTCACGTTAGGAAAATGTTAGTTAAATGCGTTGACTGCTGCCGGAGGTGACACAATGAAATTATTATGAAAAATTCGAGTAATTTCTTACTCACGACTTTGAATAGATCTACCAAGAGATTAGCTTTAAATAGTGTTGACTTTAATGTAATTGTTTTACAGTTCGTGAATAGGTTATGATATTTTATTGTGTTTCATTTATTTATTAAACGAAGGAAATGTGTGTTCATTAGATTTATCATAGGTGCAGGTGTGACTGTGTGGTAAGAAGCTTGTTTCTCAACCACATGGTTCCGGGTTCAGTCCCACTGTGCGGCACCTTGGCAAGTGTCTTCTGCTATAGCCACGCGCCAACCAAAGCCTTGTGAGTGGATTTGGTAGACGGGAACTGAAAGAAGCCTGTCGTGTGTATATATATATAT
>NC_069008.1:7226910-7232082 GCF_001194135.2 Octopus bimaculoides | reverse complement strand
ATAATAGATTACTTTATTTTTTCTGTCTCCGATGAAGGGAAGTACTGGATCTTCCCAGAAACAGCTGTAAGACTCTATCCATAAAATTCTTCAACCTTACCTTTGCTCTCTTTATCCTTTTGTTTTTATATATTTACATATACACACGCTAATACACGACTTATAATACCCAATCCTGTTCATATAACGACTGGGGCAAACTAATCGGTATACAGCACTTACTCGGTATTACCTGTATCCTCCTGGGTTTGGTTAAATCCAATACCCCTCCTCAACCTATATATATATATATATGTTTCTGTGCCTGTGTTTGTCCCCCCATGATCGCTTAGGTGTTTCGCTCATAAGCCCACAGTTCGCCCGGTCTGAGATTCGAACCCGCGATCCCTCGACCGCGAATCTACTGCTCTAACCACTAGGCCATGTGCCCTTACTATAAAAAGAAGTTAGTGATTACAATTTTAATAAGTCGTCCAACAGATGGTAGCAGTCGGCACGCTGTGACATAGCGAACTGACATTGTGATAGTGAACTTCATTTTAAGTATGCTCAGGATATACAGACCAACAGAATCGTATACGTTCGTGGTATAGATTACATTGGCTCCAATTGTTGATTGGTATTAATTTATCGACCCGGAAGAAATGAAAGGAAGGAGAAAAAGACGCATAATATAACCGAAAGCATTGTGTTATCTTTGTATGGCGTCTGTGACTCCACTGCCCAAATAATAATTAACAGCAATTAATAATAGAGATAGAGATAATAATAACAATGGCTTTATATACCATCATATATTTATTAAATAATAATAATAATAATAATAATAATAATAATAATAATAATAATAATAATATTTTTTACTGATTTAGGCACAACGTCAAGGACTTTTTGGGAGGAGGTGGCTAATGGACACCATCGACCCCAATACTTGGATGGTAGTTTATTTTATTGACTCCGGCCGGAAAAAAAAAAGTCGACTTCGGATGGGATTTTAAATAGAATGTAAAGAGCGGGAATAAATACAAATAAGCATTTTGTCCGACGATGACATTAATGATAATAATAATAATAATAATAATGATGATGATAATGATAATGATAATAAGCTGAAAAGGATGGATAGCAGGGTACAGTGGGCTGCAGGTAGCAAGGATGCTACGCGTTCAAGACTCCAGGTGTTCCAACAAAACCTGTGATAAAAGGAAATAATAATAATAACAATAATCTGCTGGGAACAGCTAGGATTTTGAGATTAGTACTTGGATGTTGAATATCTTCCACGATAATTAACAACCAAGTATCAAAGCTTATAATGTGCAGAAAGAGACCCTTTGAGACCTCTGACAGAAGGCTGCTGTCCGCTCCCACAGAATCAACCCGAGTAAACAAGACCGAGCGCTCTGAGAAGTAAAACAACAACAACAACAATAATAATGATAATAATAAGAGCTCTTAGAGAGCGCAAACCTCTACTAAGGCAACACAAACGCCATCTCAACGATTAACCAGAGACGATTTTTAAAATGAGAATATCTGAAATAAACTCGACTGCTCTCACAGACGAGAATACTAAAAATGAATCCGACTGCTCTCAAAGGTTAAGTAAGAAAAAAAAAAAAAACAGGAAAAATAATCCAGAATCCTTGTCCGGATTCCCAAAATCTAATCAGTTCGTGCCAGTCACGAGGTCAAACATCCCTGAAAGTTTCATCCAAATCCATCCAGAGGTTCTTGAGATATCTTGTCCTCGGACAAACAAACAAACAAACACGACCGAAAACAATACCTCCGCCATAGCGAAGGCGGAGGTAATAATCTTTTCTACTGAAGGCCTTTCGTCTGTCTTTATGTTCTGAGTTCAAATTCCACCGAGGTCAACTTTGCCTTTCATCCTTTCGGGGTCGATAAATTAAGTACCAGTTGCGTATTGGGGTCGATCTAATCGATCCTCCCCCCAAAATTTCGGCCCTTGCGCCTAGAGTAGAAAAGAATTGGTCTGTATTCATTGAAACTGAAGTTAGAAAGAAGCAACAAATTTGGAAAGGACCTGGCTGAAGAATTTTACACAGCTGCATGAAAGAACTGCTGCCCAACTTGATGAATGTCTGCAACAAGGACATACCCCTACCTTGATGTCAAATAGACGAACGTTGTTACGTCTAAACGACCCCTTGAAAATATCAAATTTTCGACCTATAACATGGTTAGCACTTATGTGGAAGCTTATGAGCAGCATCTTGGCGGAAAAGTTAGATAATCATCTGGAAAATAACAATTTACTTCCAGTAGAACAGAAAAGATGCAGAAAACAAAGTAGGGTAACTGAAGGCCAGTTATTAGCTAATAAAATAATAGTCAGAAATTGTAGACGCAGATTGACGGCAATGAATGTAGCATGATTGGATTATAGAAAAGCATATGGTATGAAACCGCACTGTTAGATTAGAAAAACAATGTGCATGTTTGGAGTGGCAGAGAATATGGAGAAAATGGTTATTGAAATACTAAATTGATTGGAGGAAAACAAAGACTTGGGAAAGTGAACATCAGACGTAGTATTTTTCAGGGTGATAGCTTATCTACTTGTATAGGACATGCCACCACTCAGTTTGATATTACGAGAAGCCAAAATAGCTTATGATTTGGGGAAAGAGTATAGTCAGATAAATCATCACCTTTTTATAGATGATATAAGGCTTTATGCGAAAAATGAGAACTAACTTAAAGTCTTGTACATACTATTCACATCTTCTCAAATGTTGTAGGTATGGCATTTAGAATTGAAAAGTGCGCTATATTGATAATGAAACTAAGATTTGAAGGAAGCTATAGAATTGAAATACCAAATGGGCAAACAATGAAGGCAATTGAGAAAGGACAGCGGTATAAGTATTTGGGGATACTGGAGGTAGATGAAATAAAACATGAAGGGATAAAGTAAATTAATTATAAGTATGGAGCATACAAGGAAAATGAAAAAATATTATTGTTAAAGTTGAATAAAAAAAATGTTATTGAAGCAATAAATGCAAGCGCAGTACTGGTAGCATATGTAGAGTTAGAATTGTAGATTGGACAAAAAGCGACATACAGAAACTTGACAGAAAAACTAGAAAGCTATTGACTATGCTGACATCCAGAAGCTGATATTAGCAGGTTATACATGAAGAGAGACCGGGGTAGAAGAGTGTGTAGAGATGGAAAGAAAAAGCCTACTAGAATATTTACAGAACATCACAGAAATTACTAAAGGCAGTGAATAAAGAACAGGCGATCAAGTGTGGAACAGGAGAAAACAATAAGAATGAAACTCAAAGAGAGCATGTTAAACAGATTGAAGGGAAGCTTTTGCGCGCTCAGTTTTGGAAAGCCAGTGAGGATGTAAGTGGAATAAAAACGTGGGCTTGGTTAAAAAAACGGGCAATTGAAAAAAAGTAGCTCAAGATCAAGTGTTAAAAACAAACAACTTGAGAAAATATGCGTACGGGGAGATTTCAGCAAAATGTAGAGGTTGATGAAGTAACGGCATACGTTGTAGTAGAATGTTCCAATCTGATTCAAGGAGAATATAAGAAATAAAGGCATCATCAAGTTGTGAAAGTTTTGCACTAGAAGCTTTGTCAGTGGTGCTTTGAAGCTGGAAGTAATAGTCTAATTATCGTGTTAAAACAATGCTTGAGTCGGAGAAATGCACGATTTATGGGATTTTCCTATTTAAACAGGTTAGAAGATAAAGAATAATAAATCAGACATAAAAATACTTGACAAGGAAAAGCAAAGTTGCTTACTGATTGATCCATCATGTCTGTTTGATTCCAGGATTGTGAAGAAAGAAGACGAAAAATTTAAAAAATACAATCCCTTAAAGTTTGGAATATGAAGACTGTAAAGGTTGTGCCTATAATGATTGGTGATTAGGAACTGTGAGTGATGATAGAGATAAAATGCTTGAAGAACATTGGAATAGAGTGTCCTGTAGAACTTCTATAGAAAGTTTGCCTTTTATAGACAGAAAAGATTATCAGAAGGGTTTTGAGCACTTGAAATATTGAAAAGCTTGTGGATATTCTATGGTTACAGATAGTAATACGCTACCCGCATAAAGTCTACAAGGAATAAGACCAAATCTGAGTCAAGTAAGATAATAATAATAAAACAAAAAAACATACAGATGAATACATAACCAAAACATCAGGATTTACGAATATATATAACATACACAAAACGTAACTGCTAGGCACCGTACACATCCGACGTAAAGCACTTTTAATACAGTAAAGATAACAACACTAAAACAAACCACAGGTGCACATATCCAAGGCAAGTAGTAAAAATAAAACTACTGAATAATGATGATGATGATGATGATGATGATGATGATGATGATAATGATAATAATAATAATAATAATAATAATAATAATTCATGTAGGTAATGTTTATTTGAAGAAAAAGAAAAGAGGTGGTCAAATTTTTCAAGTCCAAGAATAATACCAGCCAGGTTTTATATTAAAACTCGATCGGTCTGTTTTGGTATTTCAAGAGGAATAGGTGGTTAAACTTTATAAACAAGAAATACGAGCGGTTAAGTCAGTTTTGACATATGTAAGAAATTCGAACGGCCAGTATTGCATCTGGCAGATATCCAAGTGGTTAATTTTTGTGCCAATATTACGCGCTTCAAATACACGATAAGTTTGACTGATGACTGTTGAAAACATAAGTGGTCAAGTGGTCACTATTGTTTATTGTTTAATTTTGCCGCTTTTTTCTGCGCTTCAAAGACTCGAGGTTTGTCATTTTGTAATCCAGACAGCCATGTGGAGATAATTTTGGACGAAAGACATGTCATCCGTTTTTGCACGACCAGTTGGTTTCTGGATGCTTTTTGCGAAGTCCATTCTGCTGCAAGAACTTGTACCTATATGAACATAACCTATGAACGGTGGATTTCTTTCTCGTTTTTTTTTTTTTTGCGCCAGTCTGCAAAAGTTCAAGGGTTCTACCATTCTTCTATCCAGTAAATTAAGAGAAAAGTGGATTAGCTTTTCATTCTCAAGAGATATCTGAGTAGTCAAAGTGTATACTCTAGAGCAGTAGTTTCTAATGGAAGGTGCCAAATACAGTAGTTGAGGGTTCTGTAAGGTTTTAAGTGTAAATAAACGCAGAT
>NC_069008.1:7221537-7226678 GCF_001194135.2 Octopus bimaculoides | reverse complement strand
TTTAAAACCTAGTGTCGTTTGTTTTGTTCACCGATGATACAAATGATCACATTTGTTTTTCAATAAATCTGTTAATTAATCAAGTAAAAAGTTAAAATTGGTCATTCTTATGAAATTCCAATTGTGATTGTATCTTTTTAAAGATAATAACAAATACTCATTTGGTTAGAAGTGAGTAGATAATGGAATAATTCTACAGTAGATAATGGAATAATTCCGAACAAGGACAACGGCTAAAAAAAAAAAAAAAAGACATTAAAAAAACAATTTTAGAAATAAGTGGTGCTTTTTGAATAAAAAATGAATGTATAAATTATTCAGCGTTTAGGAAATCAATTAAAACAGTTTTGACAATTTGTTCAAAATTTGGGTCAAGATTTCAGTAACGAAACGAAATTTTGAAACATATAAATAATAATTTTTGAATTATTGTTAATCCAATATTGTTGTTTAGTGAGCGGATCTATGGTCAAAATATTCATCTTCTCGTCCTTTTTTACATTTGTGATCATCCCATTGTTTACGCAGACGTAGTCCAAACAGAATTCCATTATCGAATTTAACTTTTCGTAGAAGATGAGGTGTGATGGTTAAGAAAATTTGCCTGCTGTTTCTTTATAAAGCGACCATGTCTCTGCAAGTCTTTATAAATAACCACTTTAGAGGAATACCATTGGTCATTTTGCGTCGTCCAACATTACAGTCTTTTCTTAGAGTCACTTTAAATTGTTTAATCTAGATCAGCGCTGATCAGGTACACAAATGGTTACTGACCATCGTGCGATTTTTGTATATCTATCACTACATTTTGCAATATGTCATTCTTTATTTTGTACTTGGAAAGGTATCGCTTGAAGGAGATTTTTGCCATTATTTCTAGGAATTCTAGGGTTTATATAGAAGCCCCTCATTAGCTCGTTTCAATCAAATAATAGATTGATGTCACATTTTGTTTCTTTTTAAAAATGTATAAAAAATAAATTTTAATAAATAATGGAATGATTTCACTTATTTTGTAAACTGGTGAGTTTTAAAAGAATATAATTTGGTAACTTTATTTATTTTGCATTCATAGCTAATCAATGTTTGAAATATACGTAATTCTTTTTACAAAACTAGTCAGTTATTTTCAAAACTGTACCGATGTGTATGTAGATTGCTGGTTTAATAAGCAATCTTATAAATGTGGTCAGTTATGTTAACAATCAAGGTATTCAGATGGTCGGTTTAAAAAATTCATTTATAGAAGTGTTCACCCAGTTTTAGCAATTGTGTTATACAAGTAATTATTTCATTAAGCAATCCATTTTTACTATTAGTCACAGTTACTTTAATGACTCAGATAACTAGTTTCAACAAACAACCCCTTTGTAAAAGTGGTTGGCTATTGTAACAACACAGAAATAAAAATAAAATGATTATTTAAATAAAAGCGATCCATTTAAGGAGGTGATCACTTGTGTTAACAATCTTCAAATATACAAATTCAGTTTTAATGAATGACCTATTCATAAATTCATGTATACAGATGTTTATTTTTAATTAGAAAAAGAAAAGGAAAACTATCTGTAGTTCAGCTAACAATCCACATATAAAGGTGGCCATCTTCACTAGGCCCTTCATTTATAGAAGCCGTCGCATATTTAAGCAATCCAGATATACAAATTGTGATTTTAGTAAACAATTCATAGATAAAAAAATATTCTGTTTCTTTAACAATCCAAATATACAGGTTGTCCATTTTAATAAAGAATCTATTTATAGAACAATAAATTATTTTAACAATTCAGGATATAGAGGGGAGTAGTTTACTAGAGGATTTAAACGAGATTGTTAAAATAATTATTTACGATTGCTTATTTATACTGGCCGTCAGTGTATGCAAATTAAAGTATTTGGCATAGTCTATTAATGAGATAAGGGCTGATGTAATGAATGAAGTACACACAAATCTTAATTGAAATATGCTTATCAGAGAAAAAATACAAAAACCTGGTGATGTTAGTGATTTTCAAAGAGGGGAGGGGGCAATAAAAATGACTTTGTTAATAAGAAATTTTCCACATGCACGTAAATTTGAAATTAATCAATTCTCCACCTAAAACACGAATTCCAGTTGACCTATAGCAAACGCTCTACCCAGGGCCGCCTTAGAAACATTATAGCACCCCACCCCCCGAGAACAGCAATGCACTAGGCCCTATTGTATTTATTGATAGCAAACCACAGCATACCATGATCATAATTAGGGCCGTGAGGCCTGCGAGGCACCCGGGTAACTGCCCAGTGTGCCCACATCTTAAGACGGCACTGTTTCTACCCAAACTGGAAACGTCAACATATGCTTCGCTGATTAGAATTTTCAGTATATTTTCAAAACTTTATGGAAACATACAATTGTAATGTTTTTATTTGTCGTATTTCTTTTGGCCTAGTAACATTTCATTTTAGTGTGTCTAATTTGAGACTACTCAGATGTGGCCATTTAGCCCTTCCAATTTAGTTTTCTTATGATGCAAAGACAGTTTATAAAAGCAAAGACAGTTTTCAATTGCCTTTTCAAAATTTCACTTTGTCAATTTTCCTTCCTCAAGAAATTTCAGGAGATGGAACGTTAACATGAGTTGTTTCACGCTAGCATTCACACAATAGTGAATGCACACATCAAGAAAGTGTTCCCATATAAGTGTATATAAATATTCACAAGCATGCTCATAGTAAGACACAAATTCACCAGAATTATCTTTGCTTTGGAGCTCACAGAAATATTTCTATAGGTTTGTTGCGGTCCAGTTAACTTTCTTCAGCACTGAACAAAATAATATAAGGAAATAACCAGTTTCTTATTCTTTTAAAAACATTTTTTCTTCATTATTATTCATTAAATTATACATTTCGTATTTGATGACTGTCGGAAGACATGCATTAATTAGTTAAATAAGAAGTTTTGCGTATTTCGTTTAATACATAACCCAATAGTCCATTTAATAATTTCACCGTATTAACAATCGAGATAAAAAGAGCAGTTTAAAGAAACCTGTGTACGACAGTAGTGAAGGTGCGTGGCTTGGTGGTCAGGGTATTCGGCTTACAGTCGTAAACTCACGAGTTCAGTTCCCGGCGGCACGTTGGATCCTTAAGCAAGACACTTTATTTCACGTTGCTCCAGTTCACTGTCAAAAATGAGAGTAGTACCTGTATTTCAAAGGACCAGACTTGTCACATTCTGTCTAATACTGAATATCCCTGAGAACTACGCTAAGGGTGCATCTGTCTATGGAGTATTCAGCCACTTGCATGTTAATTTCCCTCGTCGTCGTAAGCAATTTCGTGCCAGTCATAAGCGTAACAATTTACATTCCGTTTTGTTATTCTAATGAACAATAAAATTTTTAAAAATTAACTATCTCGGGAAACAGACTAGTTTTAATAAACAATCTTATTTACCTGTTTCATTATCATAACCATCTTCCAGTGGCTGGCTTTAACCAATTTTTGTTGTCTTTTTAGCCTTAAGCCATCTATTCATTAGCAAATAGAGCATTGGACAAATGCGTACCAACTTTGCTGTTTTTTGTTTTTCTTTCTAGCAATGACTATACTACGCGATGTTCTCTTTCGTTTTTTTATGAAGGTCGAATGGAATGTGAAAGAATTCGGCTGCTATTTCGACGGATAAGTAATTCACTTATTCAAGAGATTAACTTTAGTAAGTGATTCTGAGATATATCGTCACACAACTCATTCAGTTGTTAAAAACCTATCGCCTTCAAAACTTAGGTATAATGACTGTTACTTTATTTTATCTAACCGAAAAGACGAGAAGCAAAGTTGGCCTCGGCACGATTTGAGTATGGAACGGAAATAGAACTAACCAAATACTGCAGGGCATTTTGTTCGATTCTCTAACGATTTTCCAAGTCAATGGCCTTAGTAATTGCTTCTAATTAATTTAGGTGTAAGGCCAACAATAGTGAGAGGATTACATCAGTCTCAGCACTTTATCGACTCTGAGGAGGGGAATATAAGGCAAGTTTGACCTCGGCAGGATTTGAACTCAGAGGGGGAAAGAGACCTAACTAGATACTGCAAGGAATTTTCGCAACGCTCTAACGATTCTGCCAATGTGACTTCTCTAAATAGTAGTAGTAGTAGTAGTAGTAGTAGTAGTAGTAGTAGTAGTAGTAGTAATAATAATAATAATAATAATAATAATAATAATAATAATAATAATAATAATTACTACCTAGATCAGATACCAGGAAACCCCAAAATGGCTGAAGTTCAAAAGATAGTGCTCATGGGAACTGCCCATATCCTACGTAAAATACTGTCTATGTGATCTCAAATTTTAAAGCAAACACATAATTTTCTTATGGTTTCTTAAACATTCACTTGAACAAAACTGTACAAATCCAAATATATGGTACCCTAGGCATAACACCTACATGAAATTCTAACTTGTTGTCTCTTGAGGTCTCTGGGTGAGACTTGGATCCAACTTGTACAAATGCAAAACAAAAGTCAAACATAAAATAATAATAATAATAATAATAATAATAATAATAATAATAATAATAATAATAATAATAATACAGCATGGATATGTGACAGCGAGCTGCCGGGAAGATAGATCAAATCTGAAATCATAGCGAAGCAGGAATTAAGAATCCGCAAAAACAATGAAAGAAGACTATGTTTTAATATAAGCCATCTTAGGAAACCGAAAGAATTTTCGTATATGGAGTAAATATACATATATTTCGGCATGATAGATCGCTAGCCACTACACATTCTTTATTTTTTCTCTTTATTTTCTCTCCTTGTTTCTTTCTGTGTTCCTTTCTGTGGAAGAGCGTAGGCTCGAAACGTTAAAGACTTGTTCACTTCCCGAGCGTTAAACTAATACATCTGTTTGTTGTCTACACCATCTGTCTTCGTCTTCTGTTTTTCTGTAAATTTCAACTATACACACACACACACACACACACACACACATATAATAGCTTCCCTCAGATGCGTCGCCTCAGCAAAACGTGCGTGAAAATGCAAAACATATGGACTGCAATACCTTTATACAAAAACTTCAAACCTGTCAGTAAAATTTTAATCACATATATATCTATATTTATACAAATCCT
>NC_069008.1:7216649-7221493 GCF_001194135.2 Octopus bimaculoides | reverse complement strand
CATGCACATTGCTGTTTCTTCTCGGTCTCTCGCTTATACATCAATAATAATTATAAATACGAAAGAAACATCAACGCATGTCCATGGGCGGTGTTCTGTCAAAAGGTGAACGGTCTAAAGACGAATCTATCTCTTAATGTCACTGCCCAAACAAATAACAACTCACCCCGCCCCCAAAAAAGAAAAGAATGATATACATGATCAACAGGTTAAAGTCAAACAATCGACAAGTAAATCTGTACTACTGAGCAGAACATTTGTTGTAGCCCATCTTTTACACCAAGATAAAAAACGTACATCTCAATCCATGAGTGCCACTGCCTGGTACTGCATATTATTATTATTATTATTATTATTATTATTATTATTATTATTATTATTATTATTATTATTAAGGCTGTGAGCTGGCAGAGTCGTTAGCACTCTAGGAAGTTTTTGAAGATTTAAAAAGGATGCACCTCCCTCTTCGTACATGTACTCAGTGAAGATAAGCTTTGGTGCAAATAGTAACGACTGTAGAACTGGAAGATTATTTAAAATACTTATTAAAGGACTTAACTGCGCGCACGCGCACACATGCACACCTCAGGAAAAGGAGGATGCCCCTGGTGGTTGTGTAGAAGTTCGCTTGACAATGTCAAACATAAAAAAATATAAAAATCTCTATGCAATGGCGCATATTTTGATTAAGATGAACGCTTTTCTCTCTAAAAACTGACTGATATACTGATTATTTTATCGAATCCGACTCTGGAAGAAGGACAGGTTAATTTTTAACCAATGTAATGATAGATATTGTATTCAATGACACAAAAATCATTATAATGATTTTAAATTTCATTTAATCAAAGATGTCTAAAGGACACAGGCACATAGTTGGTGGAAGTGAACTCCATCAGTGTTATATATCTTATCAACTCAACCTAGGAGAATGAATTTGGGGTGGTAGATGGGTAGATATTTGGCGTATTCAATGAAAATTGTTATAATAATTATAATAAATAAATACCTAATGGTTATAAACTTAGTTGGTCATTGACATCAGTAAATGTCCAGAGGCCCTTAATGTTCGTCTTGCTGCAGAACAATGACTGGCAAGGATTACACATAACTTGAATCAGTTTCTGGGCCTTGTACCGGAACACACTGTTGTGTTGGTAGTAGAGGATGGAAATAAAGAAATTGTTTGAGATCGTCAACCAAGTGACTCCGAAAAAGACTGGTTTTGGTATGTCCACGACAACGTATTGTCGTAAGAAGATACAGACTGTAGCAGGAATATAGGAGCAGAGAAAGATCCCGAGTGAAATGGAAATGGTTTTCGCTGCCGTCAGGTCGCGGTTGAGTCGGCGAGGCATCGATGGACACATTTGATTGGGGTTGCGCTTGATATGACGCACAAGTTGGCCGAGCGCCAAATGCGAACCGATATTAAGTAGGATGGCTGGTGTGGAAATATAGCCCAAACCTTGGTAGCTGAAGATGCACAGAAAACTGGTGTCAGAGTACAAACGGAACATCTCGGAACCTTGAAGCTTTATCGGGAGGGCGACGACGAAGGCACTGCCGACGGCTGTCAGACAAGCTACAATCCAACCGTAGAGTGGTCGAATCCGGTTAACGTAGGTAATAGATAACTTGATTTTGAAGTACTTTTCCAGGGCCATGAAGCCGATGCAGTAGAGAACGAAAGTGACAGACCACAGGAGCGAGGTGCAGGACACGGGACAGATGTTCTCGATCGTTTGATAGTCCGGGTTTTGCGAGAGAAATATGCCGACAGGTGTGACCAAAACGCCGACTAATAAATTAGACGAAGCTATACAGATCATGAATATGCCCTGTAATGACCTGTAACCGTTCGAGTAAACGATGACGGCCAGAGTGAAAAGAGATGACAACAAGATTAGAACCGTCACGGCAATCATTATTGTCATATGAATCCAATTCGGTTTGGTAAAGTTCTCCGGGTCGTCTGTGCTGTTAGCCCACATCGTGAGGCGTTTTGATGTTATATTTCACTTTTTTATATACATATATATTAATGTAAGCATGTGTGTATATATATATACATACATACGTATGTACGTATCTGTGTACGCCTGTTATGTGTGTATGCGTATATGATATTGTAATATGTAGATATATAAAAGTATATAAGATATATATATATATATATATATATATAAATATATATGTATGTATGTTTGTATGTATGGATGGATGTGTGTATATATATATAAAACTTCAGATCACACGCAACGTTTACTTGTCTGCTCTTATACTCATATATTTATTTCCTCGTGAGTGTGGTGTATGAGTGTGTTTGTGTGTGTGTGTGTGTTTGTGTGAGCATGTGCGTGCGTGTGTGAGCGCGTGCGCATGTGGTGCGAATGTATATGCTCCTCGAATCACTTTGTGTATTATAGATCCCAACGTATCGATCCTCAACCTTTATTGCAATGGCGTGTTATGTGTGTTGACAGTATTAAGAAAAAACAAAAACTGCGTATGCTATGCGGGTGTGGGCTTTTGTTTTTGTTTTTTTGTTTTTTTTGGTGTGTAGGAAACAGAATTTATGACTGACAGCTTAGAAGTAGTTTCCAATATTGCGCACACTTGCAAAATGTCAATTGCTGTATCAATTAGTTCCTTATCGTTATCGCTCGGGATATATGCATAACACTCAATCCATTACACTCAAATTCACTTCACTTGATTCAGTTCCACTCAGTAAGCACTTTGTTCAATCTCTTCCTTTCTCATCACCAATTCCTTTCTTTCTTTCTTTCTTTCTTTCTTTCTTTCTCACTCTCTGTTATATATATATATATATGAATGTGTATTTGTAAGTGCGTGTTCTTTACGTCTTTAACTTGTCTAAGCCGTCACTACCAAAGCCACACTGGAACATCGATGTATGAGTATATAAATGTTTGTATGTATGTGTATATATGTATGCGTGTAATGTGTGTGTGTGTGTATGTGTATGTGGCTTAAAAAACTGGAGGCGTGTCGATTTTCTTTTATGGTCAACTACACTTGACATTCAAATCCTTCTCTCCTTCTTTCTCTCTCACTCCCACACTCTCTCTCCCCCTTTCTCTCATACACATAGATATCAATTTTCCTTCTTTTTCACTTTCTCATCCCCTCTTTCTCCTCTCTTTCTCTTTGTCTTCTCCGTTTAACTACTATGTTATATCCTTGTATTATTTGAGGCAGAAAATATAGGAATACACACACACTCACACACAAACAGACTTATACACTAAATATTCTATCAAGATGATGATGTTGATAATGATAATAGTGGAGGTAGTGTGTTGGTGGTGGTTATTGTGACGTGACAGCGTGCAAGTGTGATAGTGGTGGTCGTGGTGGTGATGATAGTGGCGGCAAGTTACTGTTGAAGTACCAGTGTCCGTTCAGGTGGTAGTTTTGGTAATGTTGTGGTAGTAATAGCGATGATGGAAATGGTGGTGGTTCCTCTTATTGTATATATGTGTGTGTGCATAGATTAGTATGTATGAGTTATTGCGTCTATGTCTATGTTTATGTTCTGTGTGTATGTGTGTGATTTGGTCTGTATATTGTGTGTGTGTGTGTGTGTGTGTGTTTGTGTGTTGGTCTGAATGTTTTATATGCTCATGAGTGTGTGAGATTGTGTGAGCTATTTTTGCTTAAACGTGAGTTTTTGTATGTTTATATATTCATCTACCAATTCACTTTTCTGTCTATCTATCTATCTATCTATCTATCTATCTATCTATCTATCTATCTATCTATCTATCTATCTACCTACCTACCTACCTACCTACCTACCTACCTACCTACCTATCTATCTATCTATCTATCTATCTATCTATCTATCTATCTATCTATCTATCTATCTATCTATCTATCTATCTATCTATCTATCAATATATATATGTGTGTGTGTGTATCTTTCTTTCTATATATATATTTAATGTACAATCTGAGATTACGAGATTATACACATACGACGTCAGAGTAGTTCGATATCACATATGATTATATGAACAATTATGACTTTGATGTTTAAATATATGATTCTAGGACCTGTTGTGACTTAGATGTATGATTACATGACTTATTGTGATTATATATATATGACTCAATGAATAATTTTGTCTTAAATATATGATTACAGAAACAGCTGTGTCTTAGATATATGTCTACACAGAATTTGTGTGTTCGATCACAATGAATGTTATATTATTACTGTCGGCGATGTTGTTTTGTGCCAGGTCAGCTACAATCTAGTCGACGTGTCATCAAAATTGCTCAAGCCGTGACCATCTTGCATTGTTAGGTGTGTGTAGAGCTATATTAACATATGTGTCCTTTATCTGATTTTGATTTTCAGGATGTGTGAGCGCGCGCGTGTGCGTACGTGTGTGTATGCATGCGTGTGCGAAGAGTAGTGAAGTGTTTGACGAATTTATTGTGTTATAGATTATGTAAGGAACCAAGACAATTTATCTGAACAATGATTTTTACACTGTTGTTGCAGTTGCTTTTGTTCATGTAAGACCAATAGTAACCGAGTAGACCCATAATTAAAATGTTCATATGGTGGATATCCTGTCAAATGCTTAGCACAGGACAACACGTGTGTAAATATGTTTGTAAATGCAAATGAGACGTCTTCAAGCGGCCACAGACTTCACGCCGCGCTAGCAATCTCTAGTAATCACGATCCCCCATGTGTGAATGTATGTATGTATATATATATACATATATATATATATGTATATATATATATATGTATGTATGTATGTATATATATATATATCTATATATATATATATATATATATA
>NC_069008.1:7214870-7216286 GCF_001194135.2 Octopus bimaculoides | reverse complement strand
TATTATTATTATTATTATTATTATTATTATTATTATTATTATTATTATTATTATTATTATTATTGTTGTTGTTGTTGTTGTTGTTGTTATTATTATTATTATCATTATTATTAAGGCGTTGAGCTGGCAGAATCGTTAGCACGTCAGGCGGAATGCTTAGCAGCATTTCGTCCGTCTTTACATTCTGAGTTCAAATGCCGCTGGGGTCGACTTTACTTTTCATCCTTTCGGGGTTGATGCAATAAGTATCAGTTGAACACTGGGGTCCATGTAATCGACTTGCTGTCTGCTTCGAAATTGCTGGCATTGTGCCAAATTTTGAAATCATTGTTATTGTTGTTATTCTGCGATGAGCTAGCAGAGTCGTTAGCACCGTCGGCAGACAAAATGATTATTGGCATTATTTCCGGTTCTTTTCCTTCTGAGATCAAATCTCGTCCAGGTCGACTTGTCTTTTATACTTTCGGGGTTGATATTGTACCAAACAAGAACTGGGGTCAATGGAATCGACTAATACTCCCCCTTCAAAATTGCTGGTTTTGTGCCTAAATCAGAAACAGTTATTGCTATTAGTATTATTTCAGGAGCAGTTGTTAGGTAGAAGAATCCTTAGAGCTTACTGAATTTAGTTAAAGCCTTTTACGCCCTGAGCTCAAATTCGACCAAAGTAGACTTTGCCTTTCATCCTTTTTGTCCAATAAAACTCGTAACAATCAAATACTTATCGTCACTCCAGAACGAAAACTACAACGTATCAAGATCTTTAAAAATATCACATGTTGGTTTAAATCTTCAATAAATATAGCAATCTAGTGAAAATGCAACAGAACTGATATTATTCTATGGGACAGAGAAAAAAAGGTCATGTAATTTTGTAGAGGCTATAGAATAAACCTGCCTCGTCCTATGTTTTGGAAAGGCACTAAGATTATCTTGTCAAAGTAGGATGCGAAATGTCAGTCTCGTCATATACGGGCTACGTTACTGAAACATTATTACATACCAAGCTCCACCCCAAGAATAACCAGGTAAAGCCGGCGGACCTCCCGTTCGGCCCTTGGAGTGACAGGCCCATGTCCTACAACGTTGTGGGTCGCTGGACGGATGAACCAGTTCAATAGCTCGGATCTCGTTTGATCTAGATCTAAGGTGCACAAGAACCGAGACAGTTTCACGAGAAAACTATACATGAAAGGTCGGCTAGAAGTGGCGAACTCTGACATCATCTCTATCTTACCACATTTTCCCATTTGACATCTGACTGGCCTCGAGAGGTCTGTTCGCCTGCTTTTTGTGAACGAAAAATATTTGCCCAAATAGGATGGAAATGGTTGCAAAACAAACTAAACTTCTCAGCCATGTTGCTCTCACACATACCTCTGCACGTATACACACACACACACACACACACACACA
>NC_069008.1:7213677-7214198 GCF_001194135.2 Octopus bimaculoides | reverse complement strand
CACACACACACACACACACACACGCATACGACAGGCTTCTTTCAGTTTCCATGTACCAAATCCACTCACAAGGCTTTGGTCGACCCGAGGCTATTGTAGAAGACACTTGCCCAAGGTGCCACGCAGTGGGACTGAACTCAGAACCATGTGACTGGTAAGCAAACTACCTACCACACGGCCATTCCTGCGCTATAAATAGTTCTTCAACTTTTCTGTCTATTATCATGATACAGTCGCATATCGGGGAAGAAAACAAAGCACTTTTAAAAACGCACCATAAGAGATGTGTGCGGGTATGTGAGTGCGCGCGTGCGAGTTGGCATTTGTGCATATACATATAATTACATTTAAATTGTAAATCCAAAAAATAACAATAAAACTACAAAGGATTCCGCGGTACACGTGTTTCAAGCTTTACATGTGTATAATATAATATGTGTATAATTTACAATGCAAAGCTATCCTCAGCCGCAAAAATTATTTCTCTCCCAGAAAATTATACCACCTCGGCGTTGAAGTAG
>NC_069008.1:7211038-7213667 GCF_001194135.2 Octopus bimaculoides | reverse complement strand
TCAAGCTTTACATGTGTATAATATAATATGTGTATAATTTACAATGCAAAGCTATCCTCAGCCGCAAAAATTATTTCTCTTCCAGGAAATTATACCACCTCGGCGTTGAAGTAGGAAGAAAGGTGTGATGTAAGAGGTGAAGATCCTTTCGGTATTCTGTATAGTACTATACAGAATACCGAAAGGATCTTCACCTCTTACATCACACCTTTCTTCCTACTTCAACGCCGAGGTGGTATAATTTCCTGGGAGAGAAATAATTTTTGCGGCTGAGGATAGCTTTGCATTGTAAATTATACACATATTATATTATACACATGTAAAGCTTGAAACACGTGTACCGCGGAATCCTTTGTAGTTTTGTTGTTATTTTTTTTCTTTTGGATTTACAATTTATTCCTTCACCGCAACCACTAGGTGGAATACACAGGTGCTTACAATTGTCAAGTATTACCTCTAAATTTCAATATAATTACATTTATATAAGTACATATACAGAGTGCACTCATGTGTATGTATGTTTGTATGCGCGTGTAGACATATGTATATACATATAACCATATGCATATATGAATATATGCAGATGTGTGTATATAGGCATATATATGTGTATGTATGTGCGTGTATGTACACACATATATGTATGTATGTATGTGTATGTGTGTGCGTATAAATTGTGTGTGAGTGTTATTAGAGGGACACATAGATAGATAGATAGATAGATAGATAGATAGATAGATAGATAGATAGATAGATAGATAGACAGCTGTGTATATACGTATACGTATGTATTGTTTATCAGATTCATATCCGACATGTCTTCCCACTTTAACGAAACCACTTGTGAATACAACGAAAGAACACTTGAAGACTCATACGGAACTTATGGTGTGTTCTGGAATAATTCTATACCACCATTACCTCTTAATCACTACGCTCCTTTTTAATTTACATGTCCTCCTTTGTGTATAAATAAACCTTTTTTCTGGCTGTTGTTTTTGATGTTGTTGTCGTTAATAATGTTGTTTAACAACAGATCTGTTTTGAAATTGAATGCTTGAAAGTCACTTTGGGAGAGACATTCAGCCACTCAATGCTGCCTGGTTTCAAATGGACCACAAAGCGGAAGCAATAAATTCATGATAAACTACTCATACATCGTAAAACAATAATTTCTCTATTAAATCTCTTTTATATCATAAATAATCTACACTACCACACGTACCTCTTCACTTCAATTGCAGCAGATCTTCCTCAGGCAATTCACTTTGGCCCGCACAGATAGCTGCCATAACTAGCTATAAATAATTCTTCAACTTTTCTATCAATTATCTTGATACATTCGCATATTGGGGAAGAAAAAAAAACACCTTTAAGAACTTCAAAAACGCAAGATAAAATAAGTTCCATCAAGAAACAGATTAACTTTTTCAAAATTCAAAAACATTTCTATCACCAACATAGAGATGACAGAATACAGTGCTTCGTACAAAAATTCTAAAAATCTACACTACATCAACTATATTAAAAACACATTTATAGAACTTAGAGGTTTTATCACTGCACATGACTTTCACGTTATGTTCAGAAAATAGCTCAGAAAAAATTCTTACAAACTGAACGCCAGAAATAGCTGACCTCATATGAAAAAAGACACAATCTCAAACACATTACTCCAAAACGACTCACAGAGAAAATGTAAGTTGGCATCGGGGAAATAACAACAAAAGGGAAGCTATAGGAAAACAGAAATCTGACAAATATTTTTATCCAACTATAAAACTAACTTTAAACTATACAGAGCAATTAGCAGTATCAAAAATAACAGCGACGGTCACACACTACACTACGAGCATAATAAACTTGAATAATATCCTCATAAGGCAACAGCAGATAAATAATCTTATACATTTCTTGAAAGACATTCACAAATAATTACAAACAAAGAAAGCAAGAACGTGCACCTTCCTCAATGTTGGCCTCTGCCATCACACACACACACACACACACACACACACACACAGCATTAAAAATATCTAAAACCCCAAAACCTCCGGAGCAGACAGAGTCACAACTACATTCCTAAAACAGCTATGAGCTGAAGGGATTATTACACTCACCAACATATGAAACTGCTTGTATTATTAATACGGGCAAATTTACAGAAACTTACCAAATTATAAAAATCTTAAAACAATAAAAACCTGACTGAAATAGCATCGTTACATATCATTTTTCGATACGTGACCGCGTTATCAGGGCCTTCTCGATATAGTTAGTTTAAAATTTGAATTGAAAATAAATCTTATTTAAACATAACTCTAGACCCCCAAAAATAGATGATTAAAAAACATATATTCTCAAAACCAAAAGTAAAAATAAACTCAAAAACAATAGAAAATAATAGCATTGAAAATATTGGTTTTAAGTTTTGGTAGAAGGCCAACAATTTCAGAGGAGAGGCCATTTTTTGTCGATCCCGAGAAGATGAAAGGCAAAGTCGACCTTGGTGGCATTTGAACCCAGAACGTAAAGACGGGCAGAATACTGCAAAGCATTTTGTGCTAACGATTTTACCAGGTCGCTACCTTAATAACATTGAAAATATTAATCATGAAGAGAAGCGGGT
>NC_069008.1:7206460-7210534 GCF_001194135.2 Octopus bimaculoides | reverse complement strand
TATATATGTGTGTGTGTGTGTGTGTGTGTGTGTGTTTGTACCCCCATCATCACTTGACAACGATGTTGGTGTGTTTACGTCTTTGTAACTTTGCGGTTTGGCAAAAGAGACCGATAGAATAAGAACTTGGCTTACAAAGAATAAGTCCTTGGGGTCGATTTGTTCGACTAAAGGCGGTGCTGCAGTATGGCCGCAGTCAAATGACTGAAACAACTAAAATAATAGCAAAACAAATAGTAAAACAAAGTAAATAAAACCAAGCCGTCCTACACCTACAGAAACTGAGGCACAAAACCGAACCAGAACAAACAAAATCAAACGATAAATAAAAGATAATTTAAGGAAGATTTAAAAAAGGGGACACTGATGATAGAAACCATGAACATGGCAATCTAAAGGCGGAAATAATCAAATAATTTAATCAATATAAAGGAAAGTGACCCCCAAGGATAAAACTCTGCAGTGAAATTAACTACAACTGTAAGAAAATGCAAACCCGACCATCGTTGACTGAATTGAAACAGAAATATTAATATCGTCCGAGGGAGGCGAGCTGGCAGAAACATTAGCACGCCGGGGTCGATGTATTCGGCTTCATCCCTTTGTCTGTCCTTGTTTGTCCCCTCTATGTTTAGCCCCTTGTGGGCAATAAAGAAATAAGAAACGTTAGCACGCCGGGGTCGATGTATTCGGCTTAATCCCTTTGTCTGTCCTTGTTTGTCCCCTCTATGTTTAGCCCCTTGTGGGCAATAAAGAAATAAGAAACGTTAGCAAGCCGGGCGAAATGCTTAGCGCTATTTCGTCTGTCTTTATGCTCTGAGTTCAAATTCCGCCAAGGATCGACTTTGCCTTTCATCCTTTCGTGATTGATAAATTAAGTACAAGTTGCGTACTGGGGTCGATTTTATCGACTGGCCCCTTCCCCCAAAATGCCTTGTGCCTTGAGTAGAAAAGAATCATTAGCACGTCGAGCAAAACGCGTACCGGTATTTCATTTGTCTTCATGTTCAAATTCCGCTGAGGTCGACTTTGCCTTTTATCCTTTCGTGGGGGGGGGGGTCAACGAAATAAGTATCAGTTGAACATTGGGGTCGATGTAATCGACTTACCCTCTCCCTCCAAATTATTGGCCTAGTGTCAAAATGTTAACCCAATATTAATAATTAATCATAATAATAAACATAGCCCGTGTAGTTACAAAAGCAAGTAAATTCACCCTCAAATATACACATGTAGAAATATCAATACCCAAGCAAACCATTTGAAAACGCATAAAAGAAAATAGAATTCAACCCTTAAAGACATCAATAACAACAACAAAAACCCCCAAGCAATCCTGAATCACCTGGATCCAGCAACAAAACATTGAAGACGACTAGTCATGATTCTAGGTACAACAGTTACAAAAGACAATGATAATGTTTGGCAAAGAACCGACTACGGAGCTTGAATTCGATATTTCTGTCAGAATTATTTTCTTGTGACCTCCGCATTCACAAGACCGTAGGAATACTTAACCCTTAATCGGTGGTTTCTCAGTGGCAATCGTAAACCATTGTCTTATTCGCAACTCGGATTTTGAATTGGATGTTTCCCATTGTAGCAAGACCAATTTCTGTTCTGACATATTGGAGTCGACTAGTCTCTTATAGACTCCCCATGTTAATACATAATGATTGGTCATCTTACCTATCATGTGAGTTTGGAACATTGGTTGTGTCTTGTGCTTTGACTGATCAAGTATCGCGCAAGATATGGATCGATGATCCAATCACGTCCTGTGTGATACACTCTCAAATAACTAATCTGAAGCTGCACAAGAATCTACCTCTGACTTTATATAGGTTTTAACAAAACATCTATGGCATATCACTTTTATTGCGTGAGCGGTCACCAACTCGAGTATTTCTATATTTGTTAGTTCTGTGTTGAATTCATTTCACTTTATGACGTGTATTGTATTTGTCTTGCGACCCTCTCCGTCAGAGGGAAGCGGTCTAGTTGCTTGACAAGTTACAGATTGTACTGGATTGGCAATTTGGCAAATACTACACACGAGTGACCTGACAGAAATGTATCTGAATAAATAAAAAGTACAGGAAAATGAAGAACGCATGAAACATAAGAACCATGACAAACCTAAAAAAGAATCCGTCGGTATAAATAGTGACAACGATACGTTGAGCAAGACGAGCCGCTTGCTCCGACCGAAACGATTTTACCAAGAACTAGATAAAAATATTTCTTGGAACACGTAGCATAAACAACAAAAGATGTAAAACGAATTCTGGGAAGGATTCTGAACAACGAAGAAATTACACACATAAAATCATTGAAAGTAACGAACACAGAGCCTAAGCAATCACGAGGGTCTTTTTAAATGTAAGAAGTATGCCAGTCGCTACAAAAAAGAACTGGAATTTATCATAAAGTAAGATCCTAGAGGCGCGTGACTTCGTGGTTAGGGTGTTGGACTCACAATCGTAAGATTGTAGTTTCGATCCCTGGACCGAGCGATTCATTGTGTTCTTGAGCAAAACACTTCATTTCATGTTGCTCCAGTCCATGAGTTTAACATTATCCCAGAGAGTTCGCTAATTCATTAGACCAACTGGTATAAAGATTCGAAAAAGAAAAATGGGCCAAGAAAACCTTGGGTTAGGGTTAGGGAAAAGAGAAAAAGCAGTAAAGATTGTATAAAAAGAAAAGAAACAAAATAAACAAACTACAGACTTACAAAGTCTTAGCAATCAATGAACTTGACAAAACGCAATGTCAAGTGATAGGAAGGAATTCTTTTCTTTTCTAGGTACAAGGCCCGTAGTTTGTGGAGAGGGGGCCAGTCGATTAGATCGACACCAGTACACAACTGGTACTTAATTTATCGACCCGAAAGGATAAAAGGCAAAGTCGACGTCGGTGGAATTTGAACTGAGAAGGCAGAGACAGAGTAAATACCGCTAAGTATTTCGTCCGGCGTGCTAACGTTTCTACCAGTTCGCCGCCTTGAGTGAGAGACAGAAATTTAGATAGAATAGAAACACTAGATTTATTCTTAAAACAGAGCTTAATCCACCAGTATGGTGATAGGCTTCAATACACTGGCTGTCTCATTAATATGTTATAGCTGTACCATTCTCAAGTGGATGCTAAATTAATTGGCAGAAGAAAAAAAAACACAAGAAAAATAATTAATGACTGCATTTAGTATACAGTGTCCAAAATTTAACATAGAAAGGTCATATTTACTAAGATTACAGACACCTAGAAAATTAAAATGTCCGCTGTAGGACGACGGAAGTTATGAAGTAAAAGATCATAGAAACATAATACACACACACACACACACACACACACACACACACACACACAAGAAACAAACAAAACAATAAAAACAGTATTCTGTCTGCAAAAGCCAACGAATACAAAACAAAGGTGGAAGAAACCGATAACCAGGCGCGAGGAAAAAAGAAACGACAACAGACAAAAGCAAAAAATAAATAAATAAACAAAAAAATAAATAAATATAAACAAGCTAAAAAATGTATCTACAGGACCTCACGCTAAAATGATGACAAGCGAAGCCACAAGATACCTAATGACCTCGAAAAGAAAGGGAAATCGCAGCACTGGCTAAAGAGCCCTGGATTCAAAGTTGAAACTGAAGGATTCTAGATTGCAGCAGACAATAAAAACCGTCACACAAGAAACCAGCCAAAACATGTATGGATGGATAATTAATGAAATAACAACAGAATATTTGGCGAGTGGGGAAGAAACAGTAATCAATAATATATTTACTGCTTCCGCCTGTAGAGAGTATATATCTACAGGCATGACATAGTTGAGGTTTATATATGGTGGGAGTTATGTCAGTATTATGAAACACTACAGGTGCAGACATGGGTTGCAGACGGAACCACATAGTTCGGGGTTCAGTCCCACTGCGTGGCACCTTGGGCAGGTGTCTTCTACGAAAGCCTTGGATCGACCAAAGTCTTGCGAGTGGATTTCGTAGACGGAAACTGAAAGAAGTCTGTCATATATATATATATATATATATATATATATATA
>NC_069008.1:7203678-7205454 GCF_001194135.2 Octopus bimaculoides | reverse complement strand
ATATATATGTATATATATATGTATGTATATATACAAATATTATGTGTGTGTGTGAGTGTATGTCTTTGTGTCCGTGTTTGTTGTCACCGTTGCTTGACAACCGGTGTTGGCTTGTTTATGTTCCCGTAAACTATCGTTTCGATTCATTCAATAAAAAATTCTTCAGGGTGACGTCCCAGCATGGCCACAGTCTAACTGGTAGAAACAAGTAAAAGATACCAAGTGAAAAGTGGTATAAACACACTTGCAATGGTATCTGCAACAATCTTTCTCAGGGATGAACACATACAGGAAGATCAAAGATAAATGGTTGGATATTGTCATCACGGACCACCAGCAAAGAAAGTACCTCCTAATAAAAGTTTCAGTCTCATAAACGATAAAGTGTGTGGAAAAGAAATGAAAAAATTATCTAAATACAAAGATCTGGAAATAAAATAATGATAACGCAGTGACTGAAATAGTTTAGTTCTCTATAAAAGTTGTCTTCAGAATGATTAAACTATATGCAAGTAAATATATAACCAAGTTTCCAAAACTTAAGAATGTGTACTGTATGCAAAACATTGCACTACTAGGGAATAGGGAAAACTAAATACTTTCTATGCAGTAGAAACACTTATAGTGAAAACAATCTTCTGCCGACATATAGTGATACAGTCGGCAGTGCAATGAAAGAATGCTATAGAAATAAGACTAGGGAATAACAAGAATCTATAAAAATACAAGGACCTTGAAAAGGAAATAAGGAGTGTATGGGATTGGACATAGAAACAGCATGATAGTCATTGGGTACAACATTAACGAAATGTTATAAATCTGCATACGATATTGCAATACATAACACGACGTACACAGAACTTACATGACACATATTCTGCACAACAAACAATACACACAAGAAAAAATAAGTCTATCCTACAAAAAGTCAATGCTATACTGTACATAATTTGGTATAAAAGAGATACACATAGTGGTGATGGGTAATTTCATACGCAACTGTTCGTAACAGAACGATAATTTCATTTTCTTACGTAGGCACAAAGACAAAAAATTTGGGGAATTGTTAGATAATAATATTGCTTCTAGTACTTTATTGAAGACTATTTTGTCAAAACTTGAAGGATGCAAGGCGAAGTTGCTCTCGGCTGTATGTGTACTAAATACCGTAATCTGAATACTGTCAGAATTCTGGCCCGATGCCTTACTGGTTCATCTAATTCAATAACAACAATAATAATCCGTTCTACTATAGGCACAAGGCCTGAAAAATTGGGGGTGGGGATAGTCGATTACATCGACCCCAGTACTCAACTAGTATCTATTTTACCGAGCCCCGCAAAGATGAAAGGTAAAGTCGACCTCGTCGGAATTTGAATTGAGAACTAAGAATTTTGCCCGGCGTGCTAACGATTCTGCCCGCTCAACCGCCTTAAAAACAACAATAATAATGATTGTTTTATATTTTGGCTCAAGGCCAGCAAGTTTAGGGAGATGGAACCAGTCATTTCCACCGGCCCCAGCACTTGGCTGATATTTATTATTTTATCGACTCCGAAAGCATAAAAAGTCACAGTTGACCCCTGCGGGATTTGAACACAGCCTTGGGGAATTTGTTAGTGGAATGAATTGACCACAGTATTTATTTTTTTAAAAAACCTGATACTTATTCTATCGGTTACCTTACCCGACTGCTAAGCTACGGGGATGTAAACACGCTTGCATCGGTTGTCAAGTGGTGGTGGGGGAACACACACACACACACGAGGTTGTATC
>NC_069008.1:7202221-7202631 GCF_001194135.2 Octopus bimaculoides | reverse complement strand
CTCACAAGGCTTTGATCGGGCCGATGCTATATAGTAGAAGGCACTTCCAGGACTGAACCTGGAACCATGCGGTTAGGGTTCAAGCTTCTTATTTAAGGAAACAATTGCGAGAAATTGTACCGAATACAAAAAATAATTTCTCTAGACACAGTACTCAGTAGTGTAGGATAGAAAAATAAAGACACCAAATAAAGTAAAGAATTAGCTACCACACATACCAGTGCAGAAATAATATACAAGCAGAACATACAGTAAGCAGTAACCCTAACCCTAACCCTAACCCTAACCCTAACCATTGCAGATGGACAGACAGACACACACACACACACACACACACACAAATGCACACACACACGTGCACACACACCCGTGCACCCACACACACGCGTACACACACACACGCACGCACG
>NC_069008.1:7200240-7201898 GCF_001194135.2 Octopus bimaculoides | reverse complement strand
ACACATGTGCACACACACACATGTGCACACACACACATGTGCACACACACACATGTGCACACACACACACACACACACACACACACACACACACACACACATACACACACGAAGTGTGTATACTTTTAATTAGATAAAGTAGTATCATTAAAGTGGAAAAACGCGTAAACAAAATAGGACTGAGTGGTTTACAAGGTCGCTGAACAACCACGTGGTTCCGATTCCCGCCATACAGCGTTGTTTAGGGATTTTAATTATTAATCGTGATGGCAAGAATTTTGTCAGCAGACTTGTTTTAAACGATAATTGCATCTCTTCGGTGAGAGCTATAAACACAGCGAAGAAGCTTTTAACATAAATTTGAATTATAATTATTGTCTGTATGCTAATATATGTATTAGAACAAATATATGTAAAATATATATCATATGGATACCGCGCGGCTCTTGCGCAAGTGCCTTCTGCTATAGCCTCAGACTGACCAAGGCCTTGTGACAGGACCTGGTAGACAGACACTGAAAGACGCCCTCGTATATATTGTGTCATCCCATAAATAATGCGGTTTTTTCTATTACATGACCTAAAAGTCGGAGGGGAATCAACTTGCTATAAAGGCAGGTAGTAATTTTACCTTGTCCTTATTCTTGGTACAAGTTTTGAAGAGTGCAGTTCGATTTTAACAGTTATTTTTGCAAAGCTATAATGGAAGTGGTAAAGGAGTACATTCGCCATATTTTGCTTTATGAGTTCAATAAAGGCAACAACAGCACAACGGAAAGTGCAAGGAATATTAATGCAGTGTATGGGGATCGGATAATAAGCGTAAGCCAGTGTCAACAGTGGTTTCAGTAATCCCAAGCTTAGAAGACGAGCCTCATCCTGAAAGATTTGTAGAACTCCACGAGGACGCCCTGCAAACCCTGTTGGAACAAAATCCCATCGTAGCTGTTGAGGAACTTACAAAGAAGCTTGGATTTGATCATTCAACCATTCATCGACCCCTCCGTGCCATCGGAAAATTGGGTCAATAGGTTCCTCACAAAATTTCCGAGTCTAATCGCGCGCAGAGAGGGAATGTTTGCTCTTCTTTGCTGTCACATCTCATGAATGAGGAGTAGCAGCCCATGCTAAAGAAGGTCTTGTTATCTGTTTGGTGGAAAATGGAGGGTTTAGTTCACTTTGAACTTATAAACCCAAACCAAACGATAACAAAGGAGATCTACTGCGAGCAGCTTGAGTGGCTTTAGTCAGCGCTAGAAGAAAAACGATCATCTTTGGTTTCAAGACGGAAGGTGTTCTTCCATCAGGATAATGCTCAGCCACATACAACGAGGATAACATTCCAAAGGCTGGAACAGTTTGAATGGGAAACGATGCCCCACCCACCATATTCACTAGACATTGCCCCATCTGATTATCATTTATTCTGCAGTCTTCAAAATCATTTGGATGGAAAAATATGAATTCTATAGGTGAGGTCAGTACAATACTGGAGGAGTATTTTTCGTCACGGACAAGTAAATTTTGGAAGAAGAGCCTTGCAAGTCTACCAGATAGATGGAAGAGCATTGTAGAAAATGAAGGAGAATATATTTTAGATTAAAGAAAGAACTTTGCTCATCTTAATTTTGAAGAATAAAAGAAGTATAAAAAGAACC
>NC_069008.1:7197407-7198362 GCF_001194135.2 Octopus bimaculoides | reverse complement strand
TAGTAAAAGACACTTGTCAAGGGAGCCGCGCAAAGAGACTGAAACAACGTCCCCTGAGTCTGCTGTTAAATACTGTTTTCTTGAAAATCAATTTGAATTTTATCATTTTGTAGAAGCATGAAGAAATTTGATAAAAGTTAAATTATAATTATTGTACGTGCGCCAATATATGTATAAGAACAAATTTATGTAAAATATATATTATACAGATACCGCGCGCCACCTTGGGCAAGTGTCTTCTACTATAGCCTCGGGCCGACCAAAGCCTGTGACTTGTCGGAAACTGAAAGAAGCCTGTCGTATATATATATCTCTTTCAAATTTCGAAAAAACACTGTGCACTCTTTTCCTCGACCCATTTTGGTTTTGCGCAAACATACATATATACATACATACATGCATACATGCATACATACATACATGCATACATGCATACATACACACACACATACATACATACACACATACATACATACATACGTACATAAGTACATACATAAATGCATACATACGTAGATAAATGCATAGATACATTACACATACATGAGTACATACATACATACATGCATACATACACACACAAACATACATATATTCGTACCTATACAGGTACATACACATCAATAATAATTGGTGCGTTTGGTTTACTTCTAGCATTGATTTAAGTGTTTGACTTTTACTTGAAAATATAAACATTACTTACCTATTCAAAACTGTAGATTGATTGAATAGATAGAATGTGAATCAATTTAACAACGAAGACACCAAATGTTACTCTGTTGTTACTGACTCGACACCTGATCTGACATATTAAATATCTAGTACTTGTAGTTTGCTACCATTACAAAGAAAAACTCTGCTAGAGATTTTAAACATTTCTCGATAGAAAACCATTCATCCATGACATGCTATTTTAATAGAGTTTTGGGAAGAGGCACTGGAGCGTTTCGACAAA
>NC_069008.1:7195950-7197185 GCF_001194135.2 Octopus bimaculoides | reverse complement strand
AAAACTCTGCTAGAGATTTTAAACATTTCTCGATAGAAAACCATTCATCCATAACATGCTATTTTAATAGAGTTTTGGGAAGAGGCACTGGAGCGTTTCGACAAAACAAGAAACTTCAAACCTCTGTTTTGAGATATTTCAAGGTTGTCTGTCGCTATCATCTTTACTTTTATCTGTTAAAGATCTCTGAGAAAATTCAGGCGAAGTGACGTCACACGATTAATCGGAAGTAATAGATTTTTGTTAAGATAACTCCTCAAGTTATTCTGATGCTCCCAAAAGCTCTGTTACAGATAAAGAAAGTGTTTGTTCGAAGAAAACTGAAACATTTAGAACAGGATTTCTATATCATGTTTATGACAGCTGAATAATCTAGTTACGTAAAAGCTCTGACTCATATAAACAGATTGCAAAAAAGTTCAAGTTCCTGTCAGAAATAACGAACACTTTGGAAATTGATGGGAGCAATATTAAACCTATCATATTACGAAGATGATAATGACTACAAAGTAGTAGAAAAGTGTTATTAGTTCAGAAAATATTTTCATCTTGAGTCATCCCAGAAAACAAGAAAACACGTCAACAAAAATACAACGCATTTCTTTGGCTTATTTATGAGGAACGGCTAACCTTGAAAGTTTTATCCCCGGGGTTCTCAACCATTTCTTTTTATCTATGAACCCCTTTAATTACTATTCTATTCTAGTGGGCCTCCATAGCAATTCGATGTTTAAAAACTAGTCTTATAGAAACTTCTTTCTAAATTCCTATTTTGTTTTTTTCACACATTAACTTGTATAGGATGAACTATGCCAAATGTTGGAGAAGGAAACCTAGCTGTCCCTTGCAATACACACATCTAAAGCAATATTTTTTCAAGGGCTCTTAAGATATTATTGTGGATCCCTAATTTATCATTTTGTTACAAGGATCCCCAAAAGTCTTATACGGACCTCAGTTGAGAACCACTGATTTATCTTATCAGATTGATCCCGGTACATATATTAAGCCTGATATTTATTTGCACTTATTGGTGAATTGATCTGCTAAGCTACGGGAACATAAACAAACCAACACGGGTTATCAAATGCTGACAGAAACACACACACACATACACAAACACACAATCACACAAATTCTTTTTATTCTTTGGCTAGTTTCAATCACTTGAATGCGACCATGCTGGAGCATCACCCTGAAGGGTTTTGGAGTTGAACAAATCGACCTCAAGATTT
>NC_069008.1:7194944-7195447 GCF_001194135.2 Octopus bimaculoides | reverse complement strand
AGGAGATGTTCTCCTGGGGCTAAAAGCAACAGTAACCTTCACTCTTAGGGTTTAGCCACACTTAAGTGCCAAATATACTTCACGTTGTCGTGCAGTTACTGTTTATACTTCGTTCAGAGATTTAACATTGCATATATATATATATATATATATATATATACGATTTCCCAAATAAAACTGCACTTCGTTTTCGAAGCTCCGACAAGTAATCAACTATGAATGCATGGCATCTGATGACAGAAACAGCTGTGAGCTATTGAAATTCATTACATAATCTTTTGTTCCATTGTCATTTATAGAATCTCTTATTACGCTCTGTAATCGACTAACGATTTTGTCTAAAGCCTATGCATATCAAGTTCTAACATCAGGTTATAGGTTATTAGTATGGCTATGCCTAAGCGAAATATGTGTGTGTGTGTAAATGTGCGTGTGTGCGTGTGTGTGTATTCTTTTTATTCTTTTATTGGTTTCAGTCATTTGACTGCGGCCATGCTGGAGCA
>NC_069008.1:7194097-7194844 GCF_001194135.2 Octopus bimaculoides | reverse complement strand
AGAGAGAGAGAGAGAGAGAGAGAGAGAGAGAGAGAGAGAGAAGGCGAGAGCTACTGTTGGTTGTATGCTGAAATAACCAGATAGCAACTTAGTGTCAGCTCATAGTGGAACATGTGACGCTAACTAAGCTGACCTATTTTGAAGTACCGGTTTGTGTTTATACCGCTTTATTTATATTTCTAGAGCACGGCGACGACGACGACGACGAGGGCGATAGCAGTGACGGCGGCGGCGGTGATGGTGACTGGTGTGGTAGAGCAGTGCAGCAGAAACGGTGGTTTGGCCGATGTACCATGATGGTATCGCGCAAGCATAGAGCGGCATAGTACGTCCGAGCGTAGTAGTGGCCAATGGCGGTGGTATTAATGAATATTAATGGTGACACGATGATGTGATGATAGTAGTTATTTAGTAGAGTACCGTTGAGGTATGGCAGTGGAGGACACAGCCAATGGGCTAATAACAGATGAACTGTAAATAAGAACTCCACTGCGGGCTAGGTAGGGAATTAGTCCGCAGAGAGAAGGGACTTCCGGTTTGGCGGGAGAGGAGTCTGGGGAGTTAGATGGCCGATCGTACTCGCCCTCGTAATGTATAACTGAATTAAGCGGAATAAATAATATACCGTCACACTCTAACGTTTCCTATACAGCAGTCTGACTGACCGTTGGGGAAGCCGCCGTACACACACACACACACACACATACACACACTTACACACACACACACACACACACACACACACAC
>NC_069008.1:7192380-7193092 GCF_001194135.2 Octopus bimaculoides | reverse complement strand
ATATATATATATATATATATATACGACGGGCTTCTTTCAGTTTCCGTCTACCAGATCCACTCACAAGGCTTTGGTCGGCCTGAGGATATAGTAGAAGACACTTGCCCACTGAACCCGGAACCATGTGGTTGGTAAGCAAGCTACTTAGCACACAGCTACATACAATACTGATGCATTCAGAGTGTTTGCTTCAATACCGTACGCTAATACAAAACATATCTAAAGATACACAAAAATCTGTGGAACACAACCAACTCCACCTCAAGATCCAAAATTTGAAACAAACTGAGGCAGACAACAATAACGGCTGATCTCAAAATGACGCCTGAAGTGGCGGTGGAGGGCAGCTATGAAGGTACCGCTAGAAACGAAATTGAGTCAGCAGTACCCCATTGCAACTGTATCACCTGTTACTGCATGTCCCATTCTGTATATCTACCGCAGATATTGTTAGTGAAGCTATGTGGTACGTCACTCCATGACCAGTTAAGATCCACCATAAACAATTGCATGCCATCGGTCAGTCCTAGGATGTGGCTGTGTGGTAAGAAACTTGCTTCCCAATTACATGGTTCCGGGTTCAATCCCACTGCGTGGCACCTTCGGCAAGTGTCTTCTACTATAACTTTGTGTTAACCAAAGACTTGTGAGTGGATTTGGCAGACGTAAACTGAAACAAGCCCGTTATGTATATATATATATATATATATAT
>NC_069008.1:7191160-7191935 GCF_001194135.2 Octopus bimaculoides | reverse complement strand
ATATATATATATATATATATATACAATTAACTATAATTGCAATAGAGGGCACACGAGGCGCCTACTTGCTAGAAATCCTCAAGTAAACCACCGAATTACCCAAAATCCTCGCAGATCAAAGCTTTAGAATGAAGAATCGGGTATCCGATTCTTAATTCTACAGCATTGATCTGCGAGGATTTTGGTAATCTGTACTCACTTGCCCGATTTCTGTTGACCCGTTGTGTAATTCAGGGTAATTCGGTGGCTCACTTGAGGGTTTAGCTCCTCTTCCTAGCAAGCAATGTGCTCTCCATTGTAATTACATTTAATTATAATGATAAATTTTATTCTCTAGCTATTTAACATTATTATTACTTGCTACGACCTATATTTTTGTTGTTGTTATTAATTATTCAAATTTACCGCTGATAATAATGACAATAAAAATATCTATGTAAATATTCATTCCAATATTTACTCCTTATATACACATACATTCATACATACATACATATTATTATTGTTATTATCATCAAGGGCAATATAAATAATTAATAATAGCAGCAATAATGAAATAAGTGGTTGCAAGCCTAAATTAGCATTACGTAGCCTTACAACTAAAATTCATATTTGTCCGTTGGCTTGAGCACTTGTTTTCTGTGGTTATTTCCAGTGTTATTTTATTGGTGGTTTAATGAGGGTTTTAACTCTTATGTCTAGCAGGCAGGCACATTCGTGAGCCCTTATGATATGAATATGTATACACACACACACACACACACACACACACACA
>NC_069008.1:7189528-7190678 GCF_001194135.2 Octopus bimaculoides | reverse complement strand
ACTTTCCCCTGTCTATATATATTTACCGCAGTCTCACTTTCTGCATATGTATATCGCTCACGCCGTCTGTGTGTGCAAATGTGTGTATGTGTGTGTGTGTGTGCGCGCGCTTGTGGGCATCGGTGTGTGTGTGTGTGTGTGTGTGTGTGTGTGTGTGTGTATGCATGTATGTACGGTGTTACATCTCACAAAGCATCTGCAGCGAGCTAAGAAAAAGTTTTACATATCTGCAGCAGATGGAAAAACAGAACACACATTCAGTGTGAGCGATATACTTTTGTAGAGAATAAGAAAGATTACCAAAAGAAAATGAAAGAGATAGACAAATAGAGCGAGAGGGATCTTATCTGTCGCTGTTACAGACTTTGAAATTTTAAAATTAAGTAAAACTTCTCAAATTTGGTATATTGATGTACTGAATTCAAGTTTGTGATGCGTTTATTTCACAAAAATTTTACTAAAATATTACAGTTGTTTAGAGTTTGGTCATTTTTACCCGATCAAGCTATCATAAAATGAAAGCAAGCATTAGAGGTCGAGGTTTTAGACAAAATGAAAGCTGCGCGTGAGAGTTATTACATATACAAAGAGAGTGAGTGTCAAAGAGTATGGTTAAGATATACAGAGAAATAGATTGTTAGTGATAAAGTGCGGGCGAGTTGTCGATCTAAAAGTTGCTATTTCTCGTAGCAATTTATATTCTTTATTATTATTTACGGACGAGATTGTCTTTGCAATGCAGATTTCGAAAACCATATTCAGAGCCTTTTTGAGCTAAACACACATAACCACATACACTCGCATTTGTATAGTGGATAGGTGGATAGCTAGATAGACGGATAGATAAATAGAGATAGATGTATGACAGGCTTCTTTCAGTCTCCGTCTACCAAATGCACTTACAAGGCTTCGATCAGCCCGAGGCTATATTAGAAGACACTTGGCCAAGGTGCCATGTAGTTGGACTGAACCCAGAACAATGTGGTTAAAGCAAACGTTCTACCACACAGCCACGGCAGTATTTCTTTTACGATTCGTGTATTTGTTTTTTAGTTATTTTTTTGCTTCTGCGCGCACCCCAAACAAGAACACACACACACACACACACACACGCACACACACACACACACACACACACACACACACACAC
>NC_069008.1:7186311-7187511 GCF_001194135.2 Octopus bimaculoides | reverse complement strand
GTATGTATGTATGTATGCTTTATGTATGTATTCTCATGTATATAGTTGCATATCTAGACATGTTCACATATATGTTTAAATGATAAACTTCTGGAAAGTTTTACAGATTTTTACAGTTCCAGTGATGGATTGGATCTGTTGTCTTTCGAATTAGCTTTCTCCGTTCTGGTTTTGAGAAGCCAAATTTCTCAAGATTGGTATTTAGGCAGTGTGTTACATATCCCAAGACCCCAATAATTACAGGTATAAACCTGAACTTGTAATCTGGATAGAATAACTGCAGATTTCTCAATAGTTCAGCATAGATGTTTTCTTTTTCACTGATCTTCAGCTTTATGTTAACATCTGTTGGGCAGCTAATTTCCACAACTGTGCACAGTTTCTCTTCTCTATCCCAAATCATTATGTCAGGTCTCTTGTGCTTACATTTTATTGAGGTCTTCACTGGGACATTCCACCAATATTCCTTTTTATTATGAGTGGCTATGGCTTCTACCATACTGTGGGTTCTTATTTGTTTGGCTTCGGGATTATCCTTCTGACGGATTTCATAATAGAGTGTCTCATGTATGTATGTATGTATGTATGTATGTATGTATGTATGTGTGTGTGTGTGTGTGTGTGTGTGTGTGTCTGTTTGCCTTTGTGTTTGTTGGTTTGTTTACGTCTCCGTAAAAAGAAACCGATAGATTGAATATCAGGTTTTAAAAGTACTGTGGTAGATTTGATTAATAAAACCCTTCAAGGGCTTGCTGTAGCTTGGCCATCGTCTTATCACTGAAGTAAGCGATATATAAAAAATAGAAGGATATACATAATAATAATAATAATAATAATACAAAATACAAAGACCTGGAAATAGAGATAACTCGAATGTGGAATCTAAAAACAGAAACAATTCCTATCATACATAACAAAAATACCAGGACTTACAAATATATGTAACATACAGAAAATTGCACTACTGGGTACTGCACACATTCTACGCAAAACACTTTCAATACAGTAAACATAAGAGCATCACAGCAAACCACAGCACATACCCAAGGCGCACAGAGCTGCGCTCGGTAGTGAAGTGAAAGCACGTTATAAAAATAAAACTACTGAACTATAATAATAATAATAATAAACCTTTCTATTGGAGGCATAAGACTTCAAATTTGTGGGGAGGGATTAAATCGAGTACATCGACCCCCGCGT
>NC_069008.1:7182804-7184555 GCF_001194135.2 Octopus bimaculoides | reverse complement strand
ATGATCAATACATACAAAGACAGACAGACAGACAGATAGATAGGGAAACAGATAGAGAGATAGATAGATAGATAGATAGATAGACAGATAGATAGAGAGACAGATAGACTGGCAGATAGATAGAGAGATAGATAGATATACAGACAGACTGAAAGACAAACAGATAGATAGATAGAGATAGATAGATGGATAGACAGACAGGCAGACAGACAAACAGACAGGTAGATAGAAAGATAGACAGACAAACAGATAGAAAGACAGACAAACAGATAGAAAGACAGACAAACAGATAGAAAGATAGATAGAGAGACAGAAAAACAGACAAATATATATATATATATAAATAAAGATGCCTGTATTATACGTATATACAGCCATATATGAAGTATGTGTGTATGTATGCATGTATGTATGTATGAAAAGAAACAGGAATTTTTGTAAAACTTTGTGAGGTGATAGAATGAAGGCTGTTAACATGACAATAAACGACTTACCAGTGTAACTATATTTATCTATATCGTTCTTCACATTTGTCAAATATATTTTCTTCTTCCAGATGTGACCATCCTGTATTTAAATATATCGGAGTCTATACAGTCCTAGGTGTGGTATGGTTTTTCTATTTAAGTCAGTCTAAAATGATCTGACGGAATGTTTAGCTGTTGTTTCTATCAGGCAGAGAGGATTCCTTTTGTTGACACGAGTACAGAAATATTGTTGTACTTAACGTTCAGACAGATCTTTGAATAAAAGGTAATCTGCGACCACCACGTGCTTTTTAGAGTATTTTTTTGCCCTCTTTTTAAGCGTACTGGGTCTCATTATTTTGGAAAATCAAGTAGACTGAGATTTGTAAGAGTTGTAGCTGCTATCTTTAGAGAAAACGAGCGGCCACACTGTGACGCTCCTTCGCCGGCATTACGATAGTTAGTGTTACTGATTCGACCGAGATCCGGCAAATAAACCTCTAACAGTGGTGTTCAAACCGTATCTATCGCTTTCCGGTAAATATAGTCCCTTTCTCTTTCATTTCATTATTTTTTATATGGTAAAATCTCAAGATTTCAATGAGAATTGCCTGTTATTTATCGCGAATCAAGCAACAGCATACAAACACTCCACTTGGTGAGTCTATAGAAACTATGGCATATGCGTGCGCTGTTATAGTGATGCAGTTTGTAGTTTGTGCTTCCTGTAAGCTGGGATTCCTTTCGTGTTGACGCATGACTTTGTGGCGAATTCGCTCAGAAAAAAACTCCCTGAGAAATACATACAGCGCATGCTGTTGCATGTGTGCGTGCGTGAGTGTGTGGGTGGTGGTGGTGCTGGTGCTGGGGGGGGGGGCGGCGCGTACGCATGTGTGTGTATTTATACGTCTGCATATACACATATGAATATATGCATAAGTGTATACATACAACCACACACACACACATGCATACACGTGCATCTGTACATATGCGTGTGTATTTGCATTTACATATGTATGTCTGTATATATGTATGTGCGTATGTCTATTTGTGAGTATATGTATATATGTATATATACGAGTGGCTGAGTGGTAAGTAGCTTGCTTCCCAACCACATGGTTCTAGGTTCAGTCCCACTGCATGGCACATTGAGCAAGTGTCTTCTACTATAGCCTCGGGCCGTCCAAAGCCTTGTGAGTGGATTTGGTAGACGGAAACTGAAAGAAGCCTGTCGTATATGTATATATGTATATATACGAGTGGCTGAGTGGTAAGTAGCTT
>NC_069008.1:7180256-7182644 GCF_001194135.2 Octopus bimaculoides | reverse complement strand
TGTGTGTGTGTGTGTGTGTGTGTGTGTATGTTTGTCAACCCCCACTATTGCTTGATAACCGATGGTGGTATGTATACGTCCCCGTAACTTAGCGGTTCGGCAAAAAGTTACCGATAAGATAAGTACTAGGCTTACAAAATGTAAGTCCTGCAGTCGATTTGTTCGTCTAAAGGTGGTGCCCCAGCATGGCCACAGTCAAATGACTGAAACAAATAAAAGAATAAAAAGCATAGATAGATATAGATATTGACCCCTTTATGTACTCATGTCTCCATTTGTATTTACATACCTGAAAATACACACACACACATATCAGTATATGTTATATTCTTTTCTACTCTAAGTACAAGGCCCGAAATTTTGGGAGAAAAGCCAGTCGATTCCATCGACTCCAGTACGCAACTGGTACTTAATTTATCGACCTCGAAAGGATGAAAGGCAAAGTCGACCTCGGTGGAATTTGAACTTAGAACATAAAGACATACGAAATATCGCTAAGTATTTTGCCCGGTGTGCTCACGTTACTTATTTCTTTATTGCCCGCCCACGAGGGGCTGAACACAGAGGGGACAAACAAGGATTGTCAAAGGGATTAAGTCGATTACATCGACCCAAGTGTGTAACAGGTACTTAATTTGTCGACCCCGAAAGGATGAAAGGCAAAGTCGACCTCGGCGGAATTTGAACTCAGAACGTAAAGACAGACGAAATGCCGCTAAGCATTTCGCCCGGCGTGCTAACGGTTCTGCCAGCTCACTGCCTTAAAGTGTATATATTATGTATATATATATATATGCTATGGAGTGGGAGATCTTTCATCTCATTTGACTCCTAAATCGTGGCTGTGTGGTAAGAAGTTTGCTTCTCCACCACATGGTCCCGGGTTCAGTCACTCTGTGGCACTTCCGGCGCGTGTCTTCTAGTCGATCAAAGTGTTGTGATTGGATTTTGGATTTGGTTGCCGGAAACTGAAAGAAGCACGTCATATATATATACAACTTACTTGGAAATGGATGCGTGGCTATAAGTATATGCATATATATACATGCATATAAGTACATACCTACATATATATGTATATATACATGCGCATATGAATACAGGACATAAAAAACGTGAAAAACAAGAAAAGCGAGGACATAAAAATACATAGTTTAACGTTTCGGCAAAAGAGAACTATAGAATAAATATCAGGTTTAAAAAGAAACTAAGTATTGGGTCGATTAGCTCGACTAAATTTGCGTTGGGTAGTACTCCAGCATGGCCGCAGTCCAATGACTGAAACAAGCAAAGGAGACAAAAGTTGGAGGTAGAGAAAATGATTGCAGCCAAATTGAAAAATAGCAGGATTTAGCAGGAATGAAAATAGGATTATAAAAAAAAAAAAAATTCAAACTATAAAATTATAAACAAGATTGAAAATTTATACACTTTTGACTCATAATAGACTTACTACTTAGCGTTGCCTGGTAAAGTATTCCCGGAATTGTTTGCCAATTTGTAGAATGGGAATTCTCGGTACTTATGCATGTATGTATACTTAACCTAACTTCTGGATTTATGTAATTGGAACTGTCCAAACAATAGTAATCAATTTACATGAGTAGAAGCTCTTTTATAACAATTTTTATCCTGAAAATCACCTGTTAATTTTGTTTTAAAGTGAAAAAGAGGAAGAAGTGAAAGATGTATGAACATCTATATGAAATGTATGTGTGTATGTGTGTGTGTGTGTGTGTGTGTGTGTGTGTGTGTGTGAGAGAGAGAGAGAGAGAGAGAGAGAGAGGGAGAGAGAGTGAGAGAGAGAGTGTGCCACTTACGCATACATTAGAACACATACGTTCACTCACTCACTCACTAACTCACTCACTCACTCATTCACTCACTCACTCTCTCTGTCACACACACATGTACACGTTAATCCAAAAAAGATGTACGCATATGTATTGATGTATGCACGTATACATGACAACACACCTCTTCCGTCATTCTCTCGCTCGCTCTCTCTCTTTTCGTCTCTCTCTTTCTCTCTCTCTTTCACATACACACGTCCATTTCACATACACGTAAATACATCCTTCACTTTCTCCTCTCTTTTATTTCAAAACAAGAGTAAATAAATAAATTTTTTTACGGAAATTAACGAACTCCGGATGATGAAATCACAATCAGTTACAAATATTTCGAAATGATTAAAATATTGTGTACGTCAAAAATTCAACGGCTTTTTTTTCTTAGAGAGCACGAAGACAATGTGTGTGTATATGTCACAGATAGTGGACGTGTGTTTGTGTGGATTGACACGCCATAACATTCATTATATATGTGTGTATTCTGTATGTATGTATGTGCCTATCTGTCTATCTATCTAGCTATACAAGGTTGGCC
>NC_069008.1:7174701-7175740 GCF_001194135.2 Octopus bimaculoides | reverse complement strand
TTTTTTTTTTGTATGAGCATTTTGCATTATATAGTTCAGACATGGATGACATAGAAAGCAGACATGCTGCCGGGCTACGCTGCGTTGCACAGGATTGGAAACGTGAAACATCAACAGGGCAGTTCTGGAGAATGGATGAATGGGTTTGTTGTGCCTTTACCCGCCTGCACACACACGCACATGGCCCAGTGGTGCGCGCTTTGGTAACATGAAGCATCAATAGGGCGGCGACAAAAATATTAATGTTCTTCTCCTTTCCTCTGCCAAATTGGGCAAAAATGTTTTCATGAAATATTATATGATACTTATAATGCATAAGTAGTGTCAATATTTTATCGTCGGAAAATGGCTAAAACAAAGATAAAACTCAGTGCAGTAAACTCAAAGCAAATTAGTCTGCATTTTTGGAGGGTGGGATGGGGGGAGGCCCATAGTCGGCGTCGAAATTTTTTTTAGTCAACAGCAATTCGAGGAGCCTGATTAACGTTTGTTGCAAATTTGGAGGAAAGCGATTGGATACTCTTCAAGTTACGGGCCTTAACACTGCAAAAATGCTTAAAAAATGACTTTTATCTACCCCTGGGCCCGCATTAGTCAAGAAGTTCGAAAGTTTTTGAACTATGACACTCCATTGACCCTATATAAATGCTTATGTAAGATTTCATTAAAATTGGTTGGGTGGATCTCGAGTTTTAACAACATGACAAACGCATAGACAGACACACGTCCTATGTTTTATATATATACGTTAGAGGAAAAAGGACAACGAAAACCAAGGCTGGACGAGTATATCAAGCCATTTAGAATTTTTAATTAACTGTTTCAGGGATCTCCCAAGTGATAGGTTAGCAAGTCCGTGTCCGTACACTCAGTATTCCGTCATCAGAGACAGAGTATTCCTCTAATATAATATGTATGTATGTATGTATGTACGTCTCTTCTACACCCATCCGTTCACACACCCTTCAGACAACGCACCTACACTCCAAACATACACACGCACACACACACACGCATACACATGCACACACACTCACAC
>NC_069008.1:7172169-7174691 GCF_001194135.2 Octopus bimaculoides | reverse complement strand
ACACACACACACACACACACACACACACACACACACACACACACACACACACACACACACACATCCATACACTCCCTGTCACTATTGCTGATGATCTCCCACTACGACATTAACACATACACACAGAGACCGCTCACCAACACAAACGCATACACACAGTTAATACCACACACACTCCACACATACACATACACATACGCTACCATACACACACAAGCTATCACATAACACACAGACACAGCTCCCCCCGACATACACACAGATACCAACCATTCTTCACACTCTCCTGTCCCAGAAAGCACTTTCTCTTTGTCCTACTTCTGGTCATTCCAAAATGTAACTCCACGTGGACTGTTGCCGTTTTTTCCCTCTTTCTTCATATTCCTTTGGACTATCCTGTTTCCGAAAAAGAGCTATGCTCGAAATGTAAAACAACCACTCTTTTCTTTCTCTGAGCATCTTATTAATACTTTGCATGTCCTACGTTCTCGCTTTGTTGTTTTTTATTGTTGTCTTCTCCTTTTTAAAATTAATTATGTGTGTGCGTGTGTGTATATATATATATACACACGTACATATTTGTACACATACATGCATACATATATACATACAAACATACATACATACATACATACATACATACATACATACATACAGGAGTTGGAGAAATTTAATTCCAATATTTTAATGAGCCATTATATTACGAATATCCATCCAGATATCCAAATTTCATTGTGAGTGTTTTTTGATTGTAGATGGTTTTATTTATCTAATTTAATGAATATTTCTATCTCTTTTTCAGATCGTAGTATAAATTAAGCTAAGATGCCTGGCGTCACGGAGTTCGGAAAAGGGAAAATTCTTGGAACTCGAATGGCAGGAGTTTCCGTCACCAGAACAGCTGAACTCCTTGGGTTTTCGAGAGCTACCATATCAAGGACCATGACTGAATTTGAGAAGCAGGGCAAAACCTCCAGCAGGGGGAGTAAGTCTGACAGGACTTCGAAACTCAGTGAAAGAGACCGACGAATGTTGAATCGCATTGTGATGAAAAATCACCGGACAGCTTCCCCCAAAGTGACTGCAGAGTTGAATCAACATCTGACTAGCCCAGTTTCAACCAAAACTGTTCGCCGTGAGCTCAATAAAGCCGGATATCATGGAAAAGCCGCCACCAGGAAACCTCTGCTTTCTTATCAAAACATCCAGAAAAGGCTGAGCTGGTGTAGAGATCACAAGGGCTGGCCGACAGACCAATGGAAGCAAGTAATATTCTTCGACGAGTCCAGTTTTTCTCTTTTCCCCACTGCAGGGCGAGTTTATGTGTGGAGGCAGCCCGGAAAAGCTTTTAATCCTGACTGCTTTCTTCCTACAGTGAAGCATGGGAGAGTGTCTGTGATGGTTTGGACAGCCATTTCTTGGAATTCTCTGGGTCCAATCGTTGCTCTGCATTGTCGGATCAATAGCAGTAATTAATCCGAATATTTTGAGAAATCAAGTCTTTTCCATGGTCCAGACATTATTCCCTGATGGTGAGTGAAGCTTCGAAGATGACAATGCTCCAATACACACCTTTCATGTGGTTAAGAATTGGAATGAAGAGAATAGTAGTTAGCTACAACGCATGGAGTGCCCGACCCCTCAATCTCCAGATCTTAATATTATTGAGCATCTTTGGTGCCTCTTGGAGAGGTAAGTTAGAAGTCGTCACCCTCCACAGTCGTGTCTGCAACAGCAGAAGCAGATTTGCAGCAAGAATGGCTCAAGATTCCTCTCAACGAAGCTACACACGCACTATATTCTTGCTTTTCACTTCAGCTTGTATTATTATTATTATTATTGAGTGAGAGAGCAGAGCATGCCATCAAAGTGACACTGGAGTAAAATATACGAAGCCCAGTATACCCATCATGACTAACCGTCTGATAAGGGTACACCAGGCACATGCATCACGACCATATGTACGCGACATGGTGATCTCATATCAAGATAAACAGAGCATGACCTCGCAGGTGGAGCCCAGTTAGAATTTTATTCAGGTCGAGTAGCCCATCCTGCTCAAAAGGTCCCTGAATAAGGTTTGTTTAAGGATGTTGAATGAAACACCCATGTTTTCAGAGGTGAATTATTCAAACCCCAAAGAATTCCTCTCAACACATGGCTATGATGCTCCCCCACTACTTCTGCTCGTGATCAGAGATGCACATGTCGTCAGCCACCAAGGGACATGCTCAACTGGTTAAGGTCAAACAAGTGACAAGCAAATTTATGGTATTAAGCAGAATATTTGCTGTAGCCCATCTTTTTATACCAAGACAAAACAATGTACATGATAACACTTCCAATCAATTAAGATTAGAAGCCATGAGAGCCACTGCCTGGTACTGCATCCAGGCATGGCCACTGCCTGGTACTGCATCCGGGCATTTATTATTGTTATTATTATTATTATTATTATTATTATTATTATTATTATTATTATTATTATTATTATTATTATTGTTCAGTAGTTTTATTTTTAT
>NC_069008.1:7162581-7171482 GCF_001194135.2 Octopus bimaculoides | reverse complement strand
TTATTGTTATTAATTCTAGTATCTTTGACCTCACCGACAACAACAACCTACCTCAAGTGCCTGCTTTTCTTCAGCTTATTCCATTTTTGGCATAAGCAGAGAAAGAGGAAACACCTGGGATGGAGATTCGGTGATGAGGTCACAGAATGTGTGACGAGAGATCCTAGAAAAAAAAAACACTAAGATAATAATAATAATAATAATAATAATAATAATAATAATAATAATAATAATAATGATAATAATACAAGCTGAAGTGAAAAGGAAGTATATAGTGCATGTGTTTAGTTGGCAAAATATGACCATCCCCAAATGCATCAATAAATTAACATTGACATTTGCTTCCTCCGTTGTTTCAATCATCTGGACCGACTTGTACGTGAATGTTGTTTGTGCGTTGTTCGAAAGGTTTGGCGTAAGTTTTGTGGATAATTCGATGAATTTATACTGTTGGATTGTTACGTTGTTGAACTTTTTGTTTAGTGTCTTTATTGTGTAAAACACATTATTTGTCTGCCTGAGGCAGTCATTTGTTAACGTTTTCCCCCCTTGTGTGAAAGGGGAAAATATTGCTATATTTTGTGAAAAAGACCCCACACAAAACATTAATTAAATTGTTAATTAAATGGTAATGAACCTGGTAGAAGTTCTTGTAAGAGTACCAAAAGTACAGAAAACAGCACAGCATTGATAAACATGCTGGCTGGAGAAGATTTTATACAGAGAAAAAAGGAAGCAATTTTGCGGCAGTAGCCACTATTTCAAAAAAGTTAACTGCAGAAGTAACGAGTTAGGAAAGTATAAAGGAATGATGAAAAGGGAGGGGAGCTAAACTGTGATTACCCCTCCCAGTGAAACCACTCATAATGCACGACGGTGCACAGTCATTTACAAGTCGTTTGTTGTAAGACTAAGCTGAGAGTCATGGTAGAGGGGAGGAAGCCTCGTTGCTAGTGTGGCCAAAAAAGCCACATTAGGGCCGCGTGCCAACCTACCCCCGAAAAAGCAGTGTTTTTCCTATCTGTTGAAAAACAAAAGGAAAAAGAAAACAAAATGGATGAAGAACCAAGTGAGGAAACATCTGGAAATGAAACAGAGGAAGAAGAAATGAAAGGAACCAAAGGTGAAGGGTGGTAGATATACTCCAGAAAAGGAAGGAAACAACCCTTCCCATCCAACCCCACTAACCTTACAACAAAACGTAAAAATCAACAACCAACAGAACATACAACCACCAAAAAATCGCAGCCCAAAATGTCCCCCTCCCATCTAGACATGGATTATACTGCAGTAGTGACGACTAACAAGTCACTATTGCAGTAAATGAAAGACGTGTAAAATGCGGTCAGCATCTCAAAAAATTCTGAGGGGGAAAAAAAAAACATCCGCCAAAATATAGCGATTTATAAGATAGACAGGGCTAACTATAATAGGTTAGCAAACCGATTTAAAAATGACATAGGCCCTCTGAGGAAAGACTTCCCTACTAATGTTTGAGAGCCTAGTCAACGACACTCCGCAAGCCCCAAAAGAAAAACCAAAGGAATGAGATGGTAGTGTTACTCCATCTCCAGCCGTGAGTACAACGTTATGGATACACTTTATGCTGGATGTTTAAATGTACGCGGCCTGGGGGAAGAATGGAAGCAAGGTTGTTTCCTGAATGACCTCAGGTCGCATAGGATGGTTATAGTGGTTGTCACAGAGTCCGGACTGAGTAGTCGACGGGGTTTTGCCCCATTCTTAAATGGCTATGAGAAAATTATTCCTCTTTGCCTACCTGGAGGAGGGCGAGGTGTCGCTGTGCTACTCAGCATAAACTGGATTTAGAGACAAGAACTACCTTCATCGACCCGAAGGTAGGTTGGTCGTCCTTGACGTGACACCAAGCAGCGGTAAGGTCTTCAGGCTTGTAGCTGTCTATTCTCTCTCGAGAACTGGACAGTCTGATTTTTTTCGAGGTCTGGTGAAGTTTCTTGGGACGTCTCACGCCATAGTAATGTTAGGTGACTTTAATGAAATCTGTGGTGCACGCGTAGATACGTTGGCTCGTCTACTGACAGGAGGAGAGACCCGTGCTTCAGTAACCTACTCAGTCAATTTCAGCTAGCAGATAGGTACAGACTAGATGTCCTAGACGCTCCATTGTGGACATGAACGAATAGCGATGGATCATCTAGATCTTATTTAGACAGTATTCGAATTAGGGAAATAGACAAAAACCTAGTTAGTCGTTCACAATTTCACTATGATCACAAATTTGTGACCTGTAGGATGGACTTAAATAAGTTACGTAGACAGGGACCCGGCCACTGGAAACTCAATAAGTCACTTTTGGCATGAGGAGTACAGGAGTTGGATTAGACAGCAATGAGGGCATTGTGTGGTGCCATTATTAACAACAAATGGCGGTATGCCCTCAAAAGAGCCATAAAAGTTTAGTCTATTAGGTATAGCAAGGAGTTAGTGACTATGAAAAATGGAGTAGAAAGGGCTTTAGTTAGGGCCCTAGACGAAGCACTGGAATCTGGCTTTGCGCCCCGAGTTTTAGCTGCGAGAAAGGCGCTTAACCATCACCTCGAGGCTAAAAATGAAGGATGCATAGTCAGGGCTAAGCAACGTGCAAAGAGACGGGGAGGAATCAGAGCCGCAGGATGGGTCCATGTGATAGAGACCCAGCGTGATAATAATGGTGCTATAAGGTCTTTGATCAAAAATCAAGGGAACTTGGTAAACGAACCCGAGGAGATGTATAAGGTTTTTCAAGAGCATTTCGCCCTGCATTTCGGGAGGAGAGGCGGGTCGGAATGTAGGAGGGACCTCACGAACTTCCTCGCTGGTATGTCGCGTCTCTCGGGGCGGGAAGCAGAGTGCTGTGAGGGGCCGATCAAAGCTGCGGAGGTGTAGGAGGCTTTGTCTGACTGCGGCGGAGACAAGTCGCCGGGACGAGATGGTCTCCCCCTACGAGCTTTATAACAGTGTGCCAGACTTGTTCGGGCATCTACTAGCATACGCCTTCACCAACTGGCTAGCGCCTTCACCAACTGGCAGCAGAATGGACTTATACCCAGATCTGTGAACCGGGAAGTGGTGACGCTTCTTAGAAAGGACCCAAACAAGGGGAATATTATAGATAATTTCTGGCCAAGGTGTTAGCAAAAAGGTTGGCACGTGTTGTGGGTGGAATCGTCGGTGATGCACAAACTTGTGCCGTTTCTGGCAGATCCATACACGACAATATCCACCTTCTACGCTACATCTTAGAGAGAGTTAATGGGTCTCCTGGCAAGAGTGGGGTTCTGGTCCATTTAGACCAGTTCAAAGCTTTTGACAGGGTTGACATCGGCATCTGGTGTCGGTCCTCGCAGCATTCGTGCTCGGCTCCGTCTTCCGCGGGTGGATCATTGCTTTATACAGTAACATCAACTCGAGCGTTAGGGTGAACGAGTTCTTCTCGAAGCCGTTCAACATCAAGCGCTCTGTCAAGGGTATCCTCTCCTCTCTCCCCACTTCTGTATGTGTTAACTCTAGAGCCCTTACTGCGGAAGCTGGAGGGCTTGAGGGGCGGCCCACGCGATCTAGGTTGAAGTAATTAGCTATTGTGGTACTTTCACTATGTCTGAATTTTAAAAATCTTGCAGCTTTGTTAACGGATCTATGGATCTATGATATTTCATAATATTTGTTGTTTTGGAAACACTAAATTGTGCATTTAATTGAATATTGCGTAAAAATCCATAGATACATATTGCAATGTATGTATGTATGTATGTACAAAAAAATTGCGCCTAATGAAGTCATGTAGCAGGTATATACAATATGTGTTCAAATTAGTTTGCCACTAAAATCCCCACTTGAACCGCGACTTAAGCAAAAGTAGTCTCGTGGCTATAAATGGCTATAATGAATGGCTATAAGTTCATCACTGTGTAGGTAGATATGTGTTAGAAAGACAGAATGAACAAGCAAAACATATGATATTAATTCAGTGCATGGAATTTATAATAGAGTTATTGGAGTAAGAGGTATATAAATAATAGAGTAAGAAGTTGTGCATAAAGACTTAAAGCTGTTTCTAGAATAGTTGCATATATGGTGCACATTTCAGTGAACGAAAACCTTCATAATGCTAAAACTCGAGGGATGTTTGTGTGTAACTGAAACATCTCAGAAATAGTTTATTTTATCTTAATTGTTTTTACATATTTATTTTCATACTTCCCTTCGGCAGTGCTGCACAAATTTTTGTGACATTTGAGCCTCTATTTAAACGATTACACAATTTTTGTTATTTCTTGATGAAAAAGATGCATTGCTTCCAAGACGTCAACACACATACACAAAAACAGAATACACAGACATACAATGAATGTCATGGCGTGTCAATCCACACAAGCACACGTCCGCTATCTGTGACATATACACACACATTGCCTTCGCGCTCTCTAAGAAAAAAAAAAACCTTTGAATTTTTGACGTACACAATATTTTAATCATTTCGAAATGTTTTTAACTAAATGTGATTTCATCATCCGGAGTTCGTTAATTTCCGTAAAAAATTTATTTATTTACTTTTGTTTTGAAGTGAAAGAGAGGAGAAAGTGAAAGATGTATTTACGTGTATATGAAATGGACGTGTGTGTGTGTGTGAAAGAGAGAGAGAGAGAGAAAGAGAGAGCGAGCGAGAGAGTGAGGGAAGAGGTGTGTTGTCATGTATACGTACATACATCAATACATATGCGTACATCTTTTTGTATGTACGTGTGTGCGTGTGTGTGAGTGAGTGAGTGAACGTGTGTGCTTTCATGTATGTGTAAGTGGCACTCTCTCTCTCTGTCTCTCTCTGTGTCTCTCTCTGTGTCTCTCTCTCTGTCTCTCTCTCTGTCTCTCTCTCTGTCTCTCTCTCTGTCTCTCTCTCTCTGTCTGTCTGTCTCTCTCTCTGTCTCTGTCTCTGTCTCTCTCTGTCTCTGTCTCTCTCTGTCTGTCTCTCTCTCTCTCTCTCTCTCTGTCTCTCTCTCTCTGTCTGTCTCTCTCTGTGTGTGTGTCTCTCTCTCTCTCTCTCTGTCTCTCTCTCTCTGTCTCTTTCTCTCATACATACACATGTCCATTTCACATACATCTTTCACTTTGTCTTCTTTAAAACAAAATTAACAGGTGATTTTCAGGATAAAAATTGTTAAAAGCTTCTACTCATGTAAATTGATTACTATTGTTTGGATAGTTCTAATTAAATAAGGCCAGAAGTTAGGTTAAATACATATACATGCATAAGTACCGTGAATTTCCATTCTACAAATTGGCAAACAATTCCGGGAATACTTTATCGGGCAAGGCTGGGTAGTAAGTTTAGTTTCTGTATAAAAGTCTTGAGAAAAGAATTAAAGAATATCCCTATTAAAAGATATTAGTTGTTACCAGTTCCATCATCGAAAAGAGAGTGAGTTACATTATTATGGAACTAGATTATTAAGGTGAACAATTTTGAAGGTAATTTCTGCTGAGCTTGGTTTTTCGCTTGATTTAAACTAAAATTGGCTGATTTCAGAATTACAGCCAGTTTTCTTCTAACATGTCAAGTTTTTCTTTTACAGCGTACTCTGAATATAAGCACAATTTGTTTGTTCGAAGTAATAGGACTGGTCAGTTGATTGCTCTTATTTTATTGATAAGGAGTGAGAATTTGTCAGATCTAGTGACTTTAGGTTGAGTTTTGAAAAGAATAGCAGCCTATAGTCATTTTCAAAAAAGTCACGATTATTAACCAATCAGATGCCTCAGTTGGTCTTCAGTCCTCAAGAGTGAACTTCTTGTTTCAAGAGGGAGGCTGGATGCTGACTTGTTGCTTTTAACTGAATGTGGTTTCATCATCCGGAGTTTGTTACAATGCATGAAATTACATGAATATGGGAGCGACAAACACGGCAGTGCAAAGGATTTGAAATTAGGAAGTCAGAGAGCAGATTTTGCAGTGGAAGAGAGATGGTATGACTTTGAAGTGAGTGAATCGGTGGTCTGAAGTGTGGAGGGATTCTGTCCTGGGACCTGAAGCCTAAGTTTCTACCATATCCTTTTCTCTGATAGAGTATTTGTATACAGGTCTATGCGTGTATAGTGTATTTGTATAAATGTATATGCATATATTCGTTTTGGGATGTATATTCATACATGTAGAATCTACATATCTTTATCTGGGATGGTGGAGTCTATGGGATGGTGGTGACTGCTATCGTATTCTCCAAATAATACATAAAAAGTCTGCATGCAAGATGGTACTAGACCTTATGTAAGCATTTTTATTGCTTTCCTAAGCTTGTAACTTTTCAACATATTATTATCATACTCATTTCGTTTCCTTGAGATCATGTCTGCCTCTGCTACTTCTCTCGTCGTAAGCACTTAAATGATTCTGATTCTTTTTGATATACGAAGGGTGTATGAAAAATCTTGAGCCTCAAAAAAAACAAAACATGCTACAAGACTTCTGATGAAGGTACAAAACTTCAAGGTTCAAAGGCCTTGAAGGCTCAAAACCTTTCATACAACCCTCGTATCTGTGGCAGTTTCACCATTCCCACTTAAAATGCGAGCATCAGTGCATTTTTGAAGCAAAGCTATTTTGCGTATTTTAAAGTAAAAGTTGTTGGTCAAGACAAGTCTTGAGCCCCTCACAAGGTGCACAGACAGTGCGTCGAGAGATTGCGGATTTGGACTAAGGGAATACGTGATAAGATACCTATGATTTGCGAAAGCAAAAGATTATTGCAGACTGTTAGTTTTGTTTAGAGAAAAGTTCAAAACAACAAGAAAAACAACGTAAAATCGAGTATCTCAGTCTACCATCAGCTATACATCCAGTGTCTCATTCAGCTGAAATCCCAGGGCCAATTCTCGTTCAGTTACCCTCTCTTGAAGATGTAGATCATGGTGAAGAATTCAGTGACATCAATGATGCAGATTCTGAAATTGAAGATGACTCACCTCGTAAGGGATTCGATCAGCAGGAGTTAAATAATTTGGCACGAAATTTGGAACTATCAAAACAGAGCATTCAAAACTCAAGACTGAATGAGAATAAAACTTGCTTGAAAAAAGGAACGAAGGTATCCTACTACCAATTCAGAGAAATTGCATTTCTGCAGTACTTTCGAAGTGGCTGTAGATTTGTGCTTTGCCATAAAATGCAGGCTTTACTAGAGAAACTGGGAACTCCGAATTGGGGACTCAACTGCTCATCAATAGCTCAAAGAGAAACTTAACGTGTGTCCTTCCTTACAATGACAATTTATATGGTATAGTCCCACTTGGGCATTCAATTTGCCTTCGTGAATACGGAGACATAAAAAGAGTCATCGAGTTGTTGCATGACCTTCAAATGATATGCTTTCTTCTTGGACAGCAACGCAGATACACCGGACATCCCTGCTTTCTGTGCAAGTGAGACAGTAGAGCCTGAGAGAAGAATTGGGTAGAGGGGAATTGACCAGCAGGCTCTGACCTCAAGCCTGGTAGTCGCAATAAGAGTCACTTGTTGGCATAAAGAAAATTATATTCCCCTTCTGCATATGAAGTTCATGGAGGAACGGTATCAGGGTAGATGGGATGTAAATATGATGGCTGTCTATTCTTGGAACATAAAGCGAAATTGTCGACAACTTGAACACTCCAGAAAAAGCAATAAGCGTAGATTTTTCCCCCTCAAATCCTTGCACATAGTTTGACTTACAATAACAATGTCCGTTGTGTGAATAAAATAAATTTGCACAAACATTACAGTCAAGCAATTTCTTTTACTTGTTTCAGTCATTTTACTGTGGCCATGCTAGAGCTTCGCCTTGAAGGGTTTTAGTCGAATAAATCGACCCTAAAGTTTATTTCTTAAAGCCTAGCACTTATTCTGTCGGTCTCTTGTGCCGAACCGCTAAGTTACGGGGTAAACACACGAATGCTGGTTGTCCGGCGTTGATGGGGACACACACACACACACACACACACACAGATAATTTTTCCTCTAATTTTAATATATTATTTTCTCTAATTGTTATATATTGAGATGTGTGTGTGTGTGTGTGTGTTGGGTAGACGGAAACTGATAGAAACCCATCGTATATATGCACACCACCCACCATCATACACACTCCCATACCCACACACGCACATAATACCTGAACACAGACAATATATACATACACATGCAACACGCATTAACACACGCAACATACATAGACAAAGATAACTTTCGCTCACATACATACACCATACACATGCACACTGTTTGATCACACACACACACGTGCACATACCACGTGAAAAAGCACACGTCAACCGCTACACACAATACAACAAACCAGACATATGCACTCACACACACGTTACACACGCACACACTAACACACGCCCCTATTGACCCAGACACTTACACACACCTTCATACACACCATTTCCTCATACACATATATATGCACACGCACCTTCTCTTGATGGGATCACTAGCGCTGTTATTATCTCCCTTCCATCCAACCTCTTTTTTCATTATTATCTCCCTTTCTTTCAACCTCTTTTTTCCCAATCATTCGCCACTTTGGACCGCTGAACTTCACACGTTTTTCTCATTCTCTCGCTGTTTATTTCCTCTTATTCCTTTCTGTCGAAGAGCTTAGGCTCAAAACGTAAAAGACTTTTTCATTTTTCCCGAGTGTCAAACTAATACACTTGCTTGTTATTCACACACCTGTCTTCCTCCGTTGTTTTTCTATAAATTTCAACTATATATATATAGGCGTAGGAGTGGCTGTGTGGTAAGTAGCTTGCTTACCAGCCACATAGCTCCGGGTTCAGTCCCTTGGGCAAGTTTCTTCTACTATAGCCTCGGGCCGACTAAAGCCTTGTGAGTATATATATATA
>NC_069008.1:7158133-7162323 GCF_001194135.2 Octopus bimaculoides | reverse complement strand
TAAGTACTAGGCTTACAAAGAATAAGTCCTGGGATCGATTTTCTCGAGTAAAGGCGGTGCTCCAGAACCGCCTTAAGACTGAAACAAGTAAACAATAAAAAAATAAGAGAAACATCCATCCATCCATCCATCCATCCATCCATCCATCCATCCGTCCATCCGTCCATCCGTCCATCCGTCCATCCATCCGTCCATCCATCCGTCCGTAGACGCCTAATAAAGAAGATACCACCAACCCTCCACGTTGTGATAAAAAATTGCAGTTCTGCTATACCAGTGTGGAAGATATCCACATCATCAACAACTGCCCCAAATGTCTGCTACCGGCCCCTGAAGCATGATATAGTTGCGAAGACGATTTACAATCGATATCTGCAGAAAAGATTGTCCTGTCGTATACATCAAAGGCATGTCAGAACCAATATCTTTTCATACCTTTAAAAACAAGGAATACTTGTGGAACACCCCAATAAAAACAGCAATTTGGTGCAAACATAACAGACCTGATATTTTTCTGCAAGACAGGGAACAAAAGTCATACGCTATTGTAGAGGTCAGCTGTCCAGTGGATGTGAATGTACCATCAAAAGTCCAGGAAAAAGAGAACATTTATAGTGAATTAATGCGGAACTTACAGCTCTAGTAGCCTGACTATAAATTCTCATTTGTACCTATCATCATAGGTGCATTAGGCGATGTAACTACAGATCTCCGCCAAAACATAGAAATACAAGTTTTCTCTCAGAAAGAACAAAAGAAATTGATACGGATTCTCGAAACCCAACCTATTAGTGGCACAATGAAGATTTGTAACACATTCTAAAAAATTCTCCATCTGAGATTCTTCTGTGAATAGATTCACACCCTTGGGTGTATGCATCGACAATCCAACCAACCCACCAACTGAACCACATATATACAAACACTGGGAGCTCAAAAGTCTTGTCGTTTTGTTGGTAACCGACTCGAATTTTATTAAGAAGAACCTAAATAAAACTCAAAGAAAAATATCCATCCATCCATCCATCCATCCATCCATCCATCCATCCAAACATACATCCATACATCCATCCATACATACATACATACATACATACATACCTGTTACGATGTCAAAGTCAGTCACATCTGTATAAGGAGATTATTCGTCTTCTATAATGAATACTCTCCTCGGGAATTTTTGACATTGAAACAAGTGTGGTAAAAAGTTGGCTATTTTCAGATAAATGCGAAGAAGCCCTTTTATAACGGGAGACTAGAGCAGCAACCACGCGGAGAAAACTGAACATCAACTGGATTACTATTATATACACCATGGCGAGAGACTAAGGTCAGCTATCGTAGGGTCGTAAAACTATCGAGAGAAATTTCAGTGGACCTTTGAATCCCAGACCTTTCTTAGTCCTATGAAAAAGCTCAGGAATATATCTCGATTGGTTAAATGAAAAGGGTGAAGAATGACTGCGATCTAAAATATCTCAACTACTCGAACTTTAATGTCAAATAACAACGGCAACAAGTAACGTTTGTTGAAAATATAATTAGCCTTAATCTCCACAGCCCACCAGAAATGCATAGTAAATATGATTTGGATCAGACCAATAAATTCTCCTGAGAGAACTGTAAACAACACGGACCACTAACGATGCGATAGAATCAAGATGAACATGCTGCTGTTATACGACCCAATTCCGAACAGACAGAACAGATACATGATTATAAACAACAGAAAACACAGTTAACGATAAAATTCAAACAAAACTTCACGAGAGAACAGTTAACAAATGAATCAATAGAAACAATAGCGACCTGGTGCTATTTGCGATGGACTAATTAGCTAAAGAGCAATTAGCTGAGACTGAAAATCCAACCATTTGGATATTGACTGTTCTGCCTTACTTGGATGTGATTACCACTTATCAACAGATCGATCTGTAGCGGAGATTGATCGCAGTGAAAATAAGCAATAGAAATGGATTACTTAATTCCAGACACATATCGAATATTGGGAGAAAATATTGGACAGCTGGATGCCATAATTAAGTTCAAAGCGAATAATAAATTCACGAAATACCAGCTGAGACTTTATGATAGATTATCTAAAGTCTAAGGGAACTGTTGATATGAGAATTTAAACACGAACTGCAAGCAGTAAGTGAAACATTACGTTCCTGAAAAGTAAAACAACTTGAACAAACCTACTTAAACGAAAAGCCATCAATCTCATATTTGCACTAAATCCACGGGTGGTGTAATAGGAAAGGCCATAGCATTAAGGTTGCAAGGGCCTCTCCCCAGAATGATATAGTGTCATTTTGGATAGAGATTCGTAATGTAAATAAGCAATACAAACGTGATTCTATGTGAATTGATGAGCTACGGAGTGAGTATTGTACAAACATTTCTCCTAAATGTTATAATATCAACAGTGAAACTTTTCTGAAGGTTGTTGCGAAACGGAAAATCACTTGAGAGAAATCGAAAATCAGTTACTGGTATACAAATCTCACGTTCTACAAGACAACCCCCATTAACCTGTTCAGAAGAGCAAAGGACACCGAGACTAATGCGCCAGCAGTCGCTGTTCCAGTAAATGTGATTCTTGTCATCTATCTCACTGTCTTCAAAACCTGTCAAAAACTGCCATAGAGACTGATGAATATGTTAACAAACGGCCAGCGTCACCATCATACAAAGGTATCGATTGGTATCGCCTTCCGATAGGAAAAGCCTCAAACGTAGAAACAAAGCCAAACGATTCGTATATAAGTATTTTCCTAAATTATTTGGTATAAATCAAATTGAGTTTGCTTATTTCTTACTATCTGAACTGTTAGATTTATTTTCGCAATTTATCCAGTACAACCCTTAAACAAGTAAATAGTATTTTCCTAAACAACAGATCCACCTATTTCGGTCAGTGACTTATTCACGAATATACCAACACTAGCGCCCCTGAGGGTAATATTTTCTGGGAACGCACAAACGTCCTTTTCAGAGTTATTTACTTTGAATTGTTATTATCTCATATCTGATCAGCCTGTTATCATGTAACATGCTTCACGATTTTAGTATACATACCTTTGTGGTATTTCCTCCTATGTTCTATGTACTTCGGGAACGCATTAAAGCCCTTTTCAGGGATACTTTATTTGATTTCTTACTCTCGGGTATCTAATTTCATGTTATTACATAACTGACTTCACAATTTGCATATTCGTAACTTATTGAGAATTCCCCAAAACAAGATCCTATGGAAGACAGTTTGGTATTCTCTGTAAATGTACAAAAACCGCTTTAAGGGCTACATACTTTGTATTGTTGTTATTGGATTAGCGAAACAATTATGAGAACGGAACCAAGGGATAAGCCCCACTTTCCTGGGAATTAACGGGTCCGTTAGCTAGTTAGTAATAAGTGAAGTATTTTGTGTGTTTTCAACTAATCTGACTTCCTTCATGCTCACTATAGGCATTCCTCCACCCTGAAGACGGGTTTGGTGGTGGGCAGAAATTATCCTTACAATTTGAAGTTCGGAAGTTTGGAAGCTGTAAAGATAATTTATGGACGCCCTTGGATCTCTGGGGGGAAAACAAACGGAGTGGGAGTGAGTGACAATTATAGAGGCTGAATGCGGGCGAATTTTGTCTACGAAATGTAAACAAACATGCGCTCACGAACTCACATTCACACTCTCATACACACATACAAACATGCATCGCTCGTACACACACACACACACATATGTATATATATATATATATATATATGTGTGTGTGTGTGTGTGTGTGTGTGTGTGTGTGTGTGTGTGTGTGTGTAATCTGGATATTTAAAGACGGAGGGACCAATTTCGACATCAAATGGAAAATCCTCTCTAAATCCACACTCTGTATTAACAGGTCTAAAAAATCTTCACTGTGGTCGCTTGAAAAACTTGAGAACCTCCAATGAATACATAAATTCGAAGAATGAGATTTTTTTCTTTATGTCTGCCTTTCAAGAAATATATCTTGTCGGAATTTAAAAGTAGACCCCGGACACTCAGTAAACCATTAACGTCGGCTCGACATCGGCTCAACATCGGTTTACGTCGGTTCGACATCGGCTCAACATCGGTTTACGTCGGCTCGACATCGGCTCAACATCGGTTTACGTCGGCTCGACATCGGCTCAACATCGGTTTACGTCGG
>NC_069008.1:7155689-7157977 GCF_001194135.2 Octopus bimaculoides | reverse complement strand
AACGTCGGCTCGACATCGGCTCAACATCGGTTTACGTCGGTTCGACATCGGCTCAACATCGGTTTACGTCGGCTCGACATCGGCTCAACATCGGTTTACGTCGGCTCGACATCGAATTATTGTAATGCTGGTTATCTCCACTGTGCTTTTCTTCTTGTCTTTTTCTTTGCTAGCGTTTCTTGTTTAAACGTTATCTACTCAAAAGACAACAGTCAAACGGTCTTGCTTTCAGCTTGATAAATGGTTGAATAGATTATTATTTCGACCAGGAAACCCTGGGGAACTGTTATTACAAGATTAGTGATTTTATATTTTAAGATTATCTTTACTCTCTTAGCTGATCGAGTGCTTTTCTACTTGTTGAAGTATAAACACATAATATATACATATATCTAATACAGGGCTGATCTGTCGCAAAGCAAGTATAAAAATAATGGCGACCACGACAACAGTGGTGGAGATGATGACAACCACAATGACAACGAAAACCGCGTCAACTATGAAGAGAATGATATTTATTTTATTTTATTTCATTTTACTTGTTTTAGTTATTTGATTGCGGCCATGCTGGAGCACTGGCTTGACAGGATCCACTCAAAAGAATTGTCCTCAGGACTTATTTTTTAAAGCCTGAGTCTTATTCTATCGGTCTCTTTCGCCGAACCGTTAAGTTACGGAGACGTAAGCATACCAACACCACTTGTCAAGTGGTGGTGGAAAACAAACACAAAGACACACACGTAAATACACACATACACACACATATGTATATATATGTATGTATGTATATGTATATACATATATGTTTGCCTGTGTGTGTATGTGTGTGTATCAATGTGTATGTCTCTGTGTCAGTGCTTGTTCTCCACCACCACTCAATAAAATATCTCAATCTCTACATCATTTGTGTGACGTGGAAAATATTCCATCAGTATTGCACAAATGATGTTGGCATCAATTTTAAAACCTATCCATGACTTGGCCCCCGTGCTACTCGCCCACTTCAAAAATCGAACCCAGGGCACATAACAACATTACATCACAACTACCTTACCTCAACCAGTTCAGCTCTCTTTTTGTTGTTGGCACTCCGTCGCTTACGACGTCGAGGGTTCCAGTTGATCCGATCAGCGGAACACCCTGCTCGTGAAATTAACGTGCAAGTGGCTGAGCACTCCACAGACATGTGTACCCTTAACATAGTTCTTGGGGATATTCAGCTTGACACAGCGTGTGACAAGGCTGACCGTTTGAATTACAGGCACAACAGAAACAGGAAGTAAGAGTGAGAAAAAGTTGTGGTGGAAGAGTACAGCAGGGTTCGCCACCATCCCCTGCCGGAGTCTCGTGGAGCTTTTAGGTGTTTTCGCTCAATAAACACTCACAACGCCCGGTCTGGGAATCGAAACCGCGATCCTATGACCGCGAATCCGCTGCCCTAACCACTGGGCCATTGCGCCTCCTCAGCTCTCTTTAATACCATATCAAAATACGTCAAAACGGAAACGGATCCCTCAAAATACAAAAGTTCATTGGACAAATTTCTTTAAAGATCCTGGACCAACCTACTACATCCGGATATGTCTCCAGCAATTATAACTCTTTGTTAGAGGAGGCCATGGTCCCCCATATATGACTAAAATACTTCACCAGGTAGTGCTATTAAGTTAGACATGGCCTGGGCATATACTGGCCGAAACCTTTCAAAGTTATACCAAAGTTTATGTATGTATGTATGTATGTATGTATGTATGTATGTATGCATGTATGTATATATATATGTATATATGTACATATATATATATATATATATCCATATATAAATATACCCACACACATCTACATATGTGTGTATATGCCAGCATCCATGTATGTGTGTATGTATATATGTATGTATGTATGTGTATGCATGTTTGCATTATATATACATACACACATATATATGACCACAGCGTTAAAGCTGAAACACTTTAAAGACACACACACACACACACACACACACGCACACACACACACACACACACACCTCAGTTTTTTTCTATCTCTTGTGGGTCCTGCAATTAATGAGAAACTAGAATCTTCCATTAACGTTTGACACATCTCACACGTCACGTGGGAACTACGTAAGCATCTGCTTTTTGCTGTGTGATTAACAGCTGACACTCGACGCTGTGCGGTCAGCTGCCATGCAATCATGCGGCTTTACACACAACTGAACACCACCGCCGCCTCCACCAGCACCACAAGCACTACCATCACCAACACCACCACCACCACCACCACCACCA
>NC_069008.1:7153461-7154878 GCF_001194135.2 Octopus bimaculoides | reverse complement strand
CAGGATAATAATTTAATTCTATACTTTATCACATTAAAGAACATAAACATGTTTTTAAGCATAACACACGTGGAGTCAAAAAGAAACGCTACCGTTCACCAGCACACTAAGGTCAGCAATGTGTGAACCACAGTGCTTTCTTTCCGTAGCGTAGGACTTCCTATCTCGGGCATGTGAGCATGCGCACAACAACCAAACACCGCGTCACTGGAACTGTGAAGCGCATAGTTCTATGCAAGGATTTTTGTATTTTTTTCATAAACCAGGAGATGGCTACTGACATTAAGCTTAAGGATTATATAATGTACAAGTATGCAGAAAGAATTAAAGAAAAAAGGATTCATTATATTGAATGTTATCGATAATACGGAGTAGAAATAGGGAGTGCCTATACACGAGCCACCACTGGTTATAAGTATTTATATATATGTATGTATGATAATAATTGAATTAGGCAGTAGTTTAGTGATGTAACACCAAAATGAAAAATTATATTTGTCATTGAAAATGACAGAGGGGGTTAAAGACATCTACAATGCTAAAAATAAGTGTTAGTAGTATAGGTGTTTAATGAGAATTATAATTTTCCTTTGTGATGTTACATTGCCAAACTGTTGCCTAATTTAATTATCACTATATACATTAGCGATTCGCTAAACCATCCACAGACTTTTAATGGAGTATGCATATGTATTGGTGGCGATCTTATCCGGAATTTGGCGAGTTGTACGTCATGAAACGTGTACAAAAAAAAAAAGAGAAAAAAAAGGCGAAGCACGAGTACATGGAACATGAACTGTTCTTTCGGACAACGGAAGACACAAATGGAAAAAAAAAAAGCAGCACAAAAAACGACCTTCATCAGTTGTTGGCTGTTTTTTTAGTCTCGTATTTCGAGCATTTTACAACAATATACGCTTTCGATAAAACATTTGCTCCATATATATATTGAGAAAAAAGTCGTCAAAATTTTGGAAAAAAATCCTTTTATTTTTTCATTATTATTAGCGTTTTCGTTCCTCTCTAGAACTTGTCAAATTAAATTTTGTGAATGTACAAACAGATTGCTCATTTATATAAAACATGTTGTTTTTTTTTGGGGGGGGGGTTTGTTTAGGAGAGAACATTGTTTTTGATTTTTGAGTGAGGTTCCATGACAATGGGGATGGATAGACAGAAATATAAGTAAGTAGAAGGCTGATAGATAGATAGATAGATAGATAGAAGGAAGGAGTTTCAACCATGTTTCGTGGTCTGCTACCACCACAGCTCCTTTATAGGATCCAGTTAGCTCAAGACATCATCAGGAGGAACCACGTGCGGTTTCGGCCCCTACTCCTCTACCGTTTTGACGTGGCGGGGCCCCCCTTTCCGAGGTGTCTTCAGCTCTGGTGTTGAGTGCATGTCTTCTTTCTTC
>NC_069008.1:7150112-7151445 GCF_001194135.2 Octopus bimaculoides | reverse complement strand
GAATTATTTGTTTCACCAATATAATTCTCTTTGCAGTTTGGGCAGGTAATGCAGTGTATGAGGTTTTGCGTTTTGCAGTTCATATCTGTATTTATTTTGAAAAGGGATCCGCTCTTGAATTTAATATGGGAACCACTTTCCAAGTATTTGAAGTTGTTGCATGTTCCACATCTCCTACCTATCTCCACATGCTTTTACAAAGAATTCTGATTCATTCTCTGATTTGAATTCTGCCCTTGTGAGGTGTTTTAAATATTTTTTGGTTGGCGTCTGCTATTCCGTGAGGTGTTTTTTCTATCAGATTTTTCATTTTGGGGCTTTGTAGGAGTATAGGTAAGTTCGATTTTATGGTGTAAAAGATGTTGGTTATTCCAGAACTGTGTGTGTTAACGAACGGAATCGTATTTTCATTAACTTTGTCCTTAGGTGTCCGTAGTTGGGTGATATTCAGTTTCATCGCCTTTTAATTCTCTCATTAATTAATCCTAAGAGGTATTTCTGCATTGTGAGGAAACCTTTGAGTCCGTTGAGTCGGATTTCACGTATTTTGGGGTCAGTTACTATAGCACAGATGCGTCTTGCCATGCTGTATGGGATGTTTCTTTTGATGTGTGATGGAAGGCAAGAGTAGAGATTTAAATATTGGTGTGTCAGTTTTTTCTTTTTGTAAAATATGTCTGTTGTGACTGTGGAGTTCTGTATTTTTTGTGGATATCCAGGAATGATAGTTCATTGCAACTGGATTCCGTCGTGAATTTGATGGATGGATGGGTGAAGTGTATTGTTAAATATATTTGGATCTTCATTCGATTTGTCCCAGAAGATGAAGCAATCATCAAAGAAGCATTTTCACTTTTTAATGATATATTTCTTGTACTCTTGATCAAAAGTCTTTCTACTTCCTCATAAAGTTTTCCTTCCAAGTATCCCATAACTAAGTTTGCATATGAGGGCGCAAATCGCGTACCCATAGCCGTGCCTTTTAATGTCTATTTGTTATATTGCCGAATCTAAAGGTATTTTTTTCTAGTACTAGGCGTGTGGCCTTGGTGATGAAGTTAGTCTTGAAGCGTTCATTTATCCGTACTCTATGTTTTTCTACCCAGTGTTTGATTACTTCTAGGCCTAAAGTGTGAGGTACATTAGTATAGAGATTGGTGACGTCAAAACTTGTGAGTATAGTACCTTCTGTGACAGTGGGAGGGATGCATGTTGAAGGACACAAAGGTTTTAGGAGTGTATCTAAAATGTGACTTAGTTGTGTTGGTGTTTGAGGTCCAGCAACTATTGGCCTTAGTTTGAGGTCAGCAGGTCTTAGTAATTTCATGTATTG
>NC_069008.1:7148431-7150102 GCF_001194135.2 Octopus bimaculoides | reverse complement strand
GCAACTATTGGCCTTAGTTTGAGGTCAGCAGGTCTTAGTAATTTCATGTATTGGTTCTTCTACTTATTTATGGCACTTTGTATTTCGGAGCTTTTGTGGATTTTGGGTAATCCATTGAAATTGCTCTCTTTGATTACAGAGTTGCATATATATAATCTTTCTCCTTGTCTGTGAAGGAATCTTGGAATTCATTGATTAGTCTTCTGATTTTATTCGTTATTGTTTTTCTGAGTGTCTTAGTCCTTCCTTGTTGTAGGTTTGGTTTGTTAACGTTTCTAATATTTTATCTTTATAATTGTCCTTTTCCATGATTACCATCATCTCTCCCATATCAGCTTCTTTAAGGATGATTGAATTGTTATTCTTCAGTATTTATAAGGCTTTCTTTCCTTCTTCACGAAGGTTTTGTTTGCATCTATGGCTATTTAGGGGAAATTTTGAAATCATGTCTATATATGCATCTAAATATTTGTCCTTTCCCTTGTAGTGGGTGAAGTGGGATTTATTTATGACTATTGATTCATCATTTAAATTCTTATTGCTGAAGAATTCTATTCTATAAGTCGGAGGTGGCGGTTGAAGTGTTAAATATCCGATTTCAGTTCAATGAAATTAGGGGTGTGTGTCGGGGTAAACTTGAAACCTTTTAATAGGAGGTTCATCTTATTTTTGTCGAGGTTCCTATTTGACAAATTTATGATCTTCGGGTCTATATGTTCTGTGTGTTCATTTAGATTTTGTATATTATCGGGTCCAGTGCGTGATTTTGGTATTTTCTCCCTACTAAAGGAACTGTGTTACCATGTCTCCATTTTCTGATCTCGGCGTTCTGGTTCCCATATAGGCGGGAGGATGGTTCATGTCTTTCATACGAATTCCGTTGGTTATAAGTTTTGTTTTCTTCCCATCTTCCTTGCTTTTTTCACCATTCAAGTTATTATGGGATGTTTGGTCGTAAAACGTGGGTTGCTTATTATGATGATTATTATTCATCACATCTAACACTCTATACATACATACATACATACATACATACACACAGACGCACACACAAATATATATGAAGGCATCCCAAAAGAGTAAGACACATTCTCACTGGAACAAAAATGCACAAACTAATTCCCGAGCCAACTGTGACAAAATGCGGAAGAACAAATTGTCTTACGTACCTATACTTAATTGAAGGACCAGAATTCAAATTCAAAGGTTGTCAAACATTCAAAGTAAAAGTTAACTTCATATGCAACTCAGAAAATTTAATCTACGTAATTACATGCGGTGGATGTCAGCAGAACTACATTAGACAGACATATCATTAGGCAAAAGAATGATTCATCACCAATAGATCCGAGAGAATAATACAAGGAACACTTCCTTTAGTGGCCATGTTACAGATTGTGCAGGAATGGATTTACTCAACTTCAAAACCTCTCCACTCTACAAGTTTTCGGACTTTTTCACCCAAGAACAGAGGATAAGTAAATAAAAGCAATTCTTTAACAAACGCGTAGGAGTGGCTGTGTGGTAAGTAGCTTGCTTCCCAAACACATGGTTCCGGGTTCAGTCCCACTACGTGGCACCTTGGGTAAGTGTCTTCTACTATAGCCTCGATCCGACCAAAGCCTTGTGAGTGGATTTGGTAGACGGAAACTGAAAGAAGCCCGTCGTATA
>NC_069008.1:7146456-7147507 GCF_001194135.2 Octopus bimaculoides | reverse complement strand
CACACACACACACACACACACACACACACACACACACACACACACACACACACACGTGTGTGTGCATTTGTTTCTGTGTTTGTTCCGCCACCATCGCTTGACAACCGATATTGGTGTGTTTACATCTCCGTAACTTAACGGTTCGGCAAAAGTGACCGATAGAATAAGTGCTAGGCTTACAAAGAATAAGTCCTGGGGTCGGTTTCTTCTACTAAAACCTTTTAAGGCAATGTCCTATCATAACCGCAGTCAAATGAGTGCAACGTGTAAAATAAAAGAGGAAAAGAATATAGATATTTAGGCCTAGAACTGCGCCCTGAGGTACACTACGTATTACAGTTGAGTTTGCAGGGAGAAGTTTGTAGCAACAGATTGATTCCTACCCCGTAAAAAGTCAAAGAGCCATTCTCCAAGTTTTCTTGTGATACTAAGATCTCTTAGTGTTCACTTCAGCAAAATCAAGGAGCAGACAGTCAGTCTTCTTCCCTCTCAAGAGATTATTGAAGATTGTTATTGTGCTGTAATAGTTGTGACAGACAACTCCGTCCAGTCCGAAAACTATGTTGTATATTATCAAAGAAGTTGTTTTACTCAGTTGCTTTTTCAGACAATGCGTTCGACAATTTTAGATGCGTGAGGCGTGAGAGAAACAAGTCTATAAGTTTTAGCTTCAGCCCTGCTAACCTCCTTTTTGCATAAGTGTTACAATTGCATCTTTCAGTAGTTCCGGGAATATGCCAGTATCTAGCAACTTCTGAAATACCATCTTTTGTGGTTTGGTGACGCTGTTTTTGCACGTTTCTAACAATAGGGCTGAGAGACGCTGAGTTTGAATCGAGATCATTAATAGGTGTAAGTATATCCTCTTCCATAATACCATTCATTTTTAACTGTGTTTCTGCAACTGAATTCTGGGGATCAAAGAATTCGTTTGGATTATGTGCTATTCTGTTAGTTATGGGCCTAGAAAATGAACTGTTATAGTGTTGACACAGGAGTGCGCATATTTGTGATGATGCATTAGCATATGATCCAGTTTGATTCGCTAAAG
>NC_069008.1:7143542-7146019 GCF_001194135.2 Octopus bimaculoides | reverse complement strand
TGCTGAAGGTGCCACGCAGTGGGATTGAACTGAACTCGAACCCATGTGGTTAGGAAGTAAGTTTCTTTATTTCATAAATTTTGCCATAAAGGCATTAGATGGAGGGGACAAACAGAGACAAACAGACATAAAGAAACTGCGGGCTGGACACGGACATTAATGAATGAAATGAATATAAAAAGATGAGTAAAAAATGGGAGAGGCATCGGCGCCCCCGACCGACAATCTCTCAAAAACCTTGTTCAATAAAAATCATCATTACAACAACAAAATCAAATCAAATCAAATTCTATAGTCCTCCACATCCGGGCCCCCAAGCAAGATTCCTGTTGCCTGCAGGAAGGAAGGGAGCTTCTTACCACACAGCCACGCCGTAGATAATTTTAAGCAAAATAGAATAAGAACTTACGGTTAGGCTTTATATTCTCCACTGGTCGGTGTTCCTTCAGCGGAGTTTCTTTACCATAAGATATTTTTAGGTCCAGATCAATGTTTTTTTTTTTTTCGCAATCTCATCTGTTGAGAGAGCATGTTTATCTTCTAGTTTCGTTAGTTTGGTTCTGTCACGCATCCATATCTGCCTATCTCGTGGAATCAAGCCCTTCTGGGAACAAGTGAGTTTATACGGTGTAAGCTTTCGAGAGGTTTTGATTAACTCTTTGTGCAGAAACTTCATTCCCTCGTTGACATTGAAGTTGCCAATATTCTTTTATTCTTTTATTCTCTTATTTGTTTCAGTTATTTGACTGCGGCCATGCTGGAGCACTGCCTTTAGTCGAACATATCGACCCATAAGGCTTATTCTTTGTAAGCCTAGTACTTATTCTATCGGTCTCTTTGCCGAACCGCTAGGTAACAGGGACGTAAACACACCAACATCGGTTGTCAAGCAATGGTAGGAGAGACAAACACAGACACACAAATACATGCATACACACACACACACACACACAAACATATATATTAATATATACGACGGGCTTCTTCCAGTTTCCCTCTACCAAAATCCACCCACAAGGCTTTGGTTAGCCCGAAGCCACATTAGAAAACACCTGCCCAAAGTGCCACGCAGTGGGACTGAACCCGGAACCATGTGTTTGGGAAGCAAGCTTCTTACAACAAAGCCACTGTTGAGACCAGTTTCAATTGATTTCAGTTAGGATTTCCTTCCACTTAGACTTCCTGAAATTCAAGTTAATGAGGGGCGAATCATGTCTGACGTCATTCGTGTTTGATGTTATTTGTTCTAATATATATCAGAGATTATATATATTATATTCTCTGATAATATATATAATTCTCAGAGAATCATATATAGATAATTGTATACTGTTGCGATCAGATATATCTGTTGTAATGGCCTGAACATTGTGAATGAAGTCTGTATTTGTGGTAAAGATTTGGTCGAGTATGTCGTTTCCCCTAGCTAGAGATATAAGGAAGTCTACAGTGGTATCGAGGAGAGCGGTCATATCTCTCCTATTTAGTTGTTTAGCTTCAGGTTGGAGATGAGACTTGGAAAATTAAAGTCGTTTGTTAAAAGTATATTGGCCTGTGGGCTGGCCTCACTTTGGGTTTTGCTTATGAGCGACAAAGCATCCCTGAAGTGGCATCTGGAGCATCCGTTGCATCTGGAGCACTGTAGGTAATGCCTATGATCAAACTGAGGTCGATTACATTTATTATCAGTGTGTCACACACTGTATTGGAATAGGAGAGGAGGATATGTAAGGAATGAAAAAGGTAAATAAAGACTACATATGTTTCATAGTTAAACAATATTTGTTACGTATCTTGTAACACACACAAAATCCATTTAGTTAATCCTCATATCCGAGTATCTTCGAGTTGTTTACATTGTCGTGTGGAGATTCTCCAATTTAGTCACAGCACAAACGACAAGTTGAAAAAAGAAGAAAATCAAATGACCAATGAAATCAATTGTTAGTAGGCTAGTAGGTATAAAAAGAAGAAAAAATGGTAGGTGTGTTTATAGATGTCAGTTTACCGAGGGAGAAAGAGGCTAAGTAGGGGGAATGGGAGGTGGGGGATGACAAAAGAGAAGGGTGTCTTAAGGTGAGACAATAAAATAGTTAACTTTGGCGTCAAGGAGATAGTGGAACACATGCAGAACTGACTGAATATTAAGCTTTGTGATAAAGCGTCACAGCTAAAATAGGGAACGTAGAACTTTCGCGAGAAAAGAGCATATAAACGGAAAAAACCCCACGAAAAATAAAACGGGAAAATAAGACAATAAGATTCAAAATAAAGGCAGTGGAACTAACAACATATGAAATAGGGTGTGAAAAAATATATTAAAAAATGGGTAAAAAGTAGGTACAATGAATATACGAAAATCGTGAACCACATTAAACAGTTATAAGGTTAACGCGCGCACACACACACACATTCTTTCTCTCTCTCTCTCTCTCTCTCTCTCTCTCTCTCTCTCTCTCTCTCTCTCTCTCTCTCTC
>NC_069008.1:7140948-7143489 GCF_001194135.2 Octopus bimaculoides | reverse complement strand
AAATATACATAAATACATACATACACACACACACACACACACACACACACACACATATATATATATATATACATACATCATACATACACATACACAGAGATATACATATAATTAAAAAAGAATGTAATAATACATTACGAAGGATATATCTTAAACAATTAATAATTTTCTTATGAATATATCAATAGCCGAGCATGTAATCAGAAATTTCATAAAATAATTTATCTCTATCTAGGTCGTTCCTCAGGACGCCTCGGGATTCATAGGCGTTTCGGTTGCGCATACTATAGGAGTCACAAGGTGCTGCTCCATGTGATCACGCAGTTTCCATCTAACTAGGAATATTAGGGTTTCATATATTGTCTTGTATTTAAGATCCTCTACATGACATCCTGTTAGTTCAAAGCCACGAATCTGATCTGTTAGTTATCCTGCCGATAACTAAGTCCACGCCCTGCTGCCGACGCTTCGATTTATTGTCTTTGAGGTTTACTCCTCTAATGGTTAAAGTTGTGTCTGTCTCCTACCCTTCGACCTGTCTGGCCTAGTAAGGCCTGCCTCCTTCCTGCATAACTCTTCGGATCAATGGAGCACACAGATACTTCAACGCGGTAAGGTACTTGTTGAATATATACTTATATTACACCGGTCTACAAGGTTTTTGGTGTTTATGAAATAGACATCATTCCTACATACATCGGTCTCTTGAATCCAAATATAACCTTCTTTTTGCCCTATCAGATCTAGTTTAAGTAATTGAACATCCCTATAGTCACTATGTATGTGTGTACGCCCACTACGCAGTGTTCGTTACCTTATTCTAATTCTAAGTTTTTTCTTTTTCCATACTAAGCAATATAAAATGAGCAAGATGTCCTCTTCAAGAAAGTGTTGCGTTGATTCTCCAAATGTGTTTTATGTTTGTGGAGAATACACATTACCTGAAAATAGAAAAAAACATCACTGATTTAGTTGAAAGAGCACATATGGCTTGTTTTGGGGTCAAGCTGACCAAAATAAATATTGGGCACCACATAGTGTCTGCAAACAATGTACTAAAGGGACAAGGAAAAGTATGAAGTTTGCTATACCAATGGTATGGCGGGAGCCCTATAATCACGAGATTCGTCTCCTGAAGAAGACACTAGAGATCAGGACTTTTCAGTTGAGACTTTAATTCAGCTATTCTCCCAGATAGAGTTGAATGATGTAGTTTGTGACTTGCACCTCCTCAAAAATTCTGCAGAACTGTTGTCTTCTCGACTTAAAGAGAAGAATCTTCTACAGAATGGTGTCTGTATAACATTTTATCGGAGTCGGCAAGAAGGGTTCCTTTCTTTTTTCACAAAAGGGGAAGAGCTGGTTTACAGCAGAGATGTCAGCGGGCTTCTTAATAAACTTGGCATTTATGAATACAAATCAGAGGAATGGCGTATTTTCATAGACAGCTGTAAGCGTAGTTTAAAATGTGTATCGTTGCACAACGGAAACGTGTATGGCTCTGTCCCACTCGGGGCCACTCATCAACTCTGAAGGAAAAATATAGAGAAATTAAGTTGGTTTTAGAGAAGATACTGTATCATGACCATAAATGGATAATCTGCGTTGACTTAAAGATGGTGAATTTTCTCATGGGACAGCAATTTGGTTATACCAAATGCCTATGCTTTCTTTGCATGTGGGACAGTAGAGACCAAGGAAACCACTATGTAAGAAAGACTGGCCACCTTGACCAAATAAGGCTCCATGTTGAGCTGCCAATGTATTGGAAGAACCTTTAGTTGAGCGAGATAAGACCATTTTCCGCCCTTTGCACATCAAACTCGGATTGATTAAGCAATTCGTCAAAGCTCTTGACAAAAATGGGAAGTGTTTCAAGTATATGTGCAGTGTATTTCCAGAATTGACGATTGAAAAACTTAAAGCAGGGATTTTTGATAGCCCAGATATCCGTAAGCACTTGAAGGACACACATTTCGTGAAAGTAATGAGCGAAAATGAAGATCAGCTTGGTTGGCCTTTGTAGAAGTAGCGCAAAATTTCCTTGGAACCTTGTTACCAACTTTTCGTAATATTGGCGCAAATATAAGCATCAAAATGCATTATATTTTTAGTCATCTTGATTGTTTTCCTAAAAATCTCGGAGATATTAGCTATGAACAAGGTGAACGATTCCATCAGGACATCAAGGAGATGGAAACTCGGTACCAAGGACATTGGGACGCTGTGATGATGGCAGACTATTGCTGGTGTTTAAAACGAGATAATCCTGATGCCCAACATCCACGGTGCACAAAGAAGCGCAAATTTATCATTTTAAAATTGTTACACTAGATAATAACAGAGTCAATATCTTCGCAAATTATTCATGTGTGTGTGTGTGTGTGTACACACATACACACACACACACACACATATATATATATATATATATAAAATATATAGTTTTAGGGAAAATAACCAAGTTTCAAGAACTCATCGATGAAAATCCACTATCACATGTAGAAAAATTAACAATTAAAAGCACAATAAATGAGTATA
>NC_069008.1:7137973-7138725 GCF_001194135.2 Octopus bimaculoides | reverse complement strand
ATATATATGTATGTATGTATTTATGTATATTTGAGTATATATGTGTGTGTGTGTTTGTGTATGAATCTTTGCTATATCACCGCAATTGTGTGAACGTGCGCGCGATTGTTTGATGATGTGTATGTGTATGTGTGTATGTGTGTATGTGTATGTGTGTATGTGTGTATCTCTGTTTGTATGCGTAGAACTGTTCAAGTGTGTATATCTCGATATCTATCGCAAACAGTAATTTTTACATTGATCTCCTAATGTTTACTAATGGATCTCATTTCCAATATTCAATTATCTTTCTCACTAAGCCCATTAACGTTCAACATATCCACCCATGTGCAGATAATATATTTCCTTAATGTAAACACGGACAAACACAAATGCATGATGGTAATGGATCTCCGTCGTTTGGCGAGAAGGATTCATTTCTACAATTAATTAAACCATCTGCATCTGAGTGAGAGTTTAAACGGCTGGGTAGTCGACAAACGCGTTTTTAATTAGCATAGTTCTCAGACAGAAGCAAGCTGACACAGTTTGTGTCCATACTCTACACTTTAAGATATAATCCACCCGGCGAATTTCTGAATGGATTCACTCTACTCGATTTCATGCACAATTTAAGTTTGAAACAGAAACGATCTTCCATTGATGCCTCGCTTTAGGAGTTAACTTAAGAACTTGTATTTGCTAATAGAACTTCTCAATATTCAACCATATTGAGTCTACATATATGTTTGTGTGTGTGTGTGCATATATAT
>NC_069008.1:7125703-7137660 GCF_001194135.2 Octopus bimaculoides | reverse complement strand
AAATAAATCAATCTTAAAAATATTAATTTAATTTAGAAGCACATTTTTCGATCTTCAGTTGTATACATCATATTCTAAGAAAAATATAAATAACAATAAAATGAATTTACTTTCATTTATTCACATCAGTTCGTAACCCAAGGTATTCAGTAGTGAAAATGTAAGAGGAGGAGCGTATATTGCTTAGTCTGGAAATGAAAAAGAAAAAGACGGTTGGTTGTTCCCCTAAAATTCTGTATAAATATTAAAATATGATTTCTGATGAAGTTTTGACTAAGCAATACACGCTTTCTCCTATCAAATACTGTCTACAAATTGTTTCTGTATATATTCTTATATACAGAGTGTCCACAAAGTTTGGGTACATGGGGATTAACACATACTTTAAGAAATTATTATTTCTTATATTTAATTGCTTATGTTATGATTTTATTTACTCCATTTACCCAGACTTTGTGGACACCCTGTACAATTATGGTTTTTGTTGAACTTATAAATAATTATGAATTTATTTTACTACCTACTTTGATCACTTTTATGTAAACTTTTTAAGCACAAAGCCCTTCTTAACATTTTCTTATCATTGTCAAAGACTCTATCACTGTATTTTAATACATCTTTGTTAACTATTTTTTAACACCACAAAGGCTACACAAAGCTTTACATTTTACTTTTGAAAATCTTTTGTTTTAAAAAGTGAAACCGGTCAAGTCAATAAATATCTTTAAAAGACCTCTGCATTTTCAAATTCTCTTCCTATATATTTTCACTCGTGCAGTACCTTCCAATTTTACTTTGTATTACACACATACACACACACACACACACACACACACACACACACACACACACACACACACACACACACATATATATATATATATATATGTGTGTGTGTGTGCGTGTGTGTGTGCGTGCGCGTGTGTGTGTGTGTCTGTATGTGTGTATGTGCGTATGTATACACACACACACGCGTTTGAAAACCAAGAGGAGAGTGGAGATTTATTCGCATCCAAAACTTTTTTATTAAAAACTTTTTTACAGCACATGCAACAATGACCAGCATATGTTTCTATTGCAGTACCTACATATTGCTCTGTATGCATTTATGTATCTTAGTCGCCCAGTTTCATCAACAGTCCATCACTTACGACATTTCCAGAGTGACTAATTCAAACGAACTTCCTGCGTTGGTATTCTATTGAAGGTGATAGCGTTACTCTTTAAATCGAATTGAATTCTGGTCTTATAATCACCTCAATTGGTATCACAGTTGAATCGTAGTTTTAAAATGTTTATTTATTTATATTACAATTAATTGTAACTGTTTTGCTTACATTTTATTGTATGGGGTACATTATTTATTCAGAGGTGTTTCACTAATTTTAGGTTTATACCCTCAATTAATATTATTGCTATTATTATTCTGATTATATCTATTAGTATTATTTGCATAAATATCATTGTCACAATCATTATTTTAACTTGTATTATTACTATAGATGGTAAGTTATGTTTCTTTAAATCGTTTAAAGGTATATTTAATCCAGTGTGGACATCTCATAGCCTGTTCCTGTCTAGAGTTTATAAGAGTAAATTTAAAAGAGAAAATATGGTACATTTCTTCCACACAAAAGTCACATCTATTGTCTATTCTATAAGATTTTGCTTTACTAATTATTTCCCAAGCAATCTTTTAGTGCTCAAATTAGCTTCCTAAGGCTGGTAGTATTCCTTTTGTTCCTATTTCTAAACGAACTTAAATGACTGGCAATTCTCTGCTTAATATAACATGAGCTGGCTCCTATATAGAAATACTCTCTATTTTCTGAGGTAATCTCACATCTGTATACGACATTTTTATGCTAACAATTAGAGTTCCTTAAACAATCGCATTTAATAGTTCTACTATAATCCACTTCACCTTCTCTCGATGTGATTTCTATATTCTCGTGTCAATCTTTTAAGCTATTAGTCCGTTCCACATAGATAATATTTTGAGTACTTTGCTTTTTAGGATTCACATCTACTACTTCCAGGTTAATTGTGTAGTTCCCACGGGTCTCTTCAATTTTATTGGCTACCAAACCATCGTTCCTATTCTGATACCTACTTGTGTTACTTATAGTTTGTCCATTCATGTTGACATTGTTGCTATTTATTGATCTATAATTATAATTCTGGTTACTAATATTGCTATTGTTTATATTGAAACTGCTAAATTTACTATCGTTGTGTGCTGCTATCATTTGTGCTAGATTTTTGCTATTACAGAAAGCTAATCTAACCCTATTTTTATTAAAAATTCTATAGCATTTACTGTCTTTTGGAAAATGTTTAGTCAATGCCGAATAAAACAATTTTGGTATATTGGAAATTATTTGTTTTCCGAAGGGAACTACACACCATTCGATATAGCTAGAGTTTTCAATACATACTGAGGTATGTATTTCTATTTCCACCTAAGCTTTTTGTAAAAGTGTGTAATCTATTTATCTGATTCTTATTACGGCATTGGGTTTATTTAGTATTATATTTGATATTATATTTGTCAATTGTTAGTATTTTACTATTTATAGTGTTTATGTATTATTTACATAATGTATTATTTACATATTATTATCCAAAGGGGACCTCTTAGTAGGTCCATTCATATCTAAGCCATTTTGTACTTTATTTGGCACAAATTCAAGTAAATTTGTACTCTTCTTTCTGTTTCTAGGTACTCTATTATTATTTTCTAATTGCACAGATTTCCTATCTTAAAGTCTTCCTATTGTCTGTCCGTTTGGTCAGTGGTGTTATTCTTATTATGCATTACTATTGTGATTATTGTCAGTATGGTCCATCTCGCTACTTATATTATTTCTACTATTACTATCGTTAGAATATTAAAACTTTTCTTTATATTCCGACTTCTCTTATGCGAAATTATAAAAGTCCTCATTTAATTAAAATACTTTCTCGTTCGTGGAGAGGCTAGTAATGCGGATTGATATACTTTCTACTATAGATGGGATTATACTTTTTGTGTGATTGCTATTTTTATGAATGTGTCTAACGTTCGTATTAAGTTTATGGTATGGTCTGTATATACCTGTACTTACACCTAAATTAACATAAAAAAAGTTTACTTTGTTGCGGTTCTCTTCTATTAATATTGAAAGTCCTATATTTTTAAAAAACCTAAAAAAAATATTCCTATATTTTTCTTTGTCCCGGTTTGAGGGGTTAAACGGGGTGAAAAGTGCATCAGCCCTGTAAAGAACCCCTCCTATTTCGGGGAGTTCCTTATAAAGGCAGAATAAAATGTATATTTCTACTAAGTCTGTTACCTGTGCAGAATCTGTCGATCCCATAGTTATATCGAATGTCTCTGGTCTAACCTTTCTCACCCAGTACTCTCCCTCAAATTTTATAATTGATTTTCTGCCGCTAGAATAATGTCTACTTCTACTCTAGTAAGTCCTGAGTTTTTCATAGCACACATGAGTGCCTTATTTAAGAGGATATGATTAATTGAAGCATAATACTTAGATGTGTCGATCTGCATGAATAATAACTTATTTTTATCTGTGATTTTAGTAAAGCAGTCAATTATCTCATATGAACTAGACCATAGTTTAAGCTTAATGACATTCCTAAGTGTGGGTATGTACTTATCTATGATATGCTTACTTATCCTACCAAAGTCCGATTTAGAAGGGCAAATGAGTCTAGCTGTAAGGTTAGTGTAAAAATTAGGTTTATAGTCCTTAAGATTAATTCTTGCGTAGTGTAGTTTCTGGAGGTGTTTATTTCTTAGGGGAAAATTCACGGAATTTAGTATTCTTAACAATATTCCATAATTCATCTTCGAAGGCGACTAGGTGTTGGTTTGGGGTGGGTATTTCCTCGTTTTAAAAATTCGCTGTATCTGTTCTTCTGTTGCGTTGTTCTTAGAGTCTTCTTCTTTTCTGTCATGGAAGAGTTGGTTTTGTATATAAGGTCTTTAATATATTCTTTCTTTGGCGTTATTGGAATATCCTTAAGGGATGCGTCGATATTAATTTTCTCCATTCTCTGGTACTCCGCCTTATTTGCTCGTTAAAAAACGGGAGTTACTTTGAAAAGAGTATAAAAGGGATAATTTATCCGGGCAGTTATCGAACTATCTCATAAAATGGGATACATGCCGGCTATCCACAACAGTCCTATTGAACTCAAGTATAAATAGATACTTGTACTTGTAAGCTCCACTTGTTGGGTAGTTCCTTGTTCCTATTCAGATCTGCAAATATTCCGTTGGGTATATAATTGAAAACCAAGAAGTGAGTGGAGATTTATTCACATCCAAAACACTTTTTCATTAAAACTTTTTCTACAGCATATGACCAACATGTTTCTACTGCAGCATCTACACATTGCTCTGTATGCAATTATGCATCCTAGTCGCTGCAGTTTCATCAAGAATTCCATCACTTACGTTTTCAAAATGAACTAAATCAAACAAACTTCCTGCGTTGGTATTCTGTTGGTATTCTGTGAGAGAGAGAGTGAGTATGTGTGCGTGTGTACGGGCATTTGTGTGTGTGTATGCGTGTGCTCGTGCGTGCGCGTATGTTTTGTGTGTGCCTATGTGTTATATGTATATTACGTAACTGCTGTTTGACCTTCACTATTCCAGTCTTCTTGTGTTAGAGAATAAACATGGTCGCTCCGCTGGCAGTGCGCATCAAAGAAGAACAGAGATCAGCAATCCAATTTCTCTGGTCTGAAGGTGTGTCAGGGGCTGAAATTCATCGCAGGCTTTCGATAAAATACGAGGACAGCGTTCTACCGCATAGAAATGTGTGTGAGTGAACCGAGAAGTTTCAAAATTGCCGGACAAGCGTGAAGCACGAAGAGGGAGTAGGATGTCCATCAGCATCTACCGCTAAAGTGAAGATTCAACAAGCTCAGGAGATGGATCTAGTGAATCAACGAGTGGCCATCGTTGAGGTGGCATGTTCTCTGCAATTAGTCATAGTTCTGTAAAGTCTGTGAGAGCTTACGAAGTGGAAAAAAATGCAAGACTCTGCAGAAAAAGTGATGTTAACCGTTTTTTGGTACGCAAAAGGGTCTGTACTGGAACATTATCTGGAAAAGTGGTCATCAGTGTAGCCTACAATTAAATGCTTGGCAACAGTCTGAAGCCAGCAGTTCGCACCAAATGCCGAGGTCTATTGTCAAACCAAGTGTCATTGTTGCACAACAATGAACGCTCACACCGTAGAAACCATTGAAAGATTGGGTTTCGAGTTGCTGGAACATCCAGTATACAATTCAAATCTCGGCCTTTTCGATTATCACTTCTTTGGACCGCTAAAACAATCTTTACGAGGTTGTCGATTTGCAATGGACGAAGAAGCGCAGGAAACGCTACATAAATGGCTGCGCAACCAGCCTTCTACTCCGATGGAATAAGCCAGCTTGTGGATCATTGGGAGAAGTGCATCGAAAAGCAAAAGATCTCTATGTCAAATAAATGATGTTATTACTGTACCCGTGCTTTTGTTTAATAAATACAGAAACAATTGCAGAGTCCGTATAATTTTTAACTTAACCTCGTACACATATAGGCATAATCATACATATATGCGCACATACATGGATACATACATTCACACACGCACATTCATACATACACATATACACGAACGCACACATACACACATATACACACTCAAGTTTATAAAGGCATACGTTTATGTTTGTGTATGTGCGCATACCTATCTGCAGAAATTGTTGTTCATTCACTTAACTTTTCCACCGTATCAAATTGAAATATAATTCTGTGAGTAATTTCCTTTGTCATAACAATTAATTCAACCCTACTTTACTTCTGTGTCAGTCAGGCGAAACAGAGCAACAAGAAATATGCTTCCTCGGTCTTGTATTTTTCAGCAATGATTGTTATGTTTTGTTTTTTCCTTGAAGGCAATATGAATATGCGTAATCCAATGTAGAAAATCCAAGACGTGGCCGACTGTAATCGGGACGTTGCTTGTGTGTGCGTGCCTGCGTGTATGTGTGCATGTGTGCATGTATATAGATGTGTACGTATGTACACACACACGTAATATGTAAGTATTTTATATTCATACGTGGATGCGTGTATATGTTAAACTGAGCAACCTCATTAGTATGTTTTACAAATTTTCTTTGTAACTCTCGTTTATGACAATAGGTATAAATAAAAATCTATAGGCTGTATATAAGAGCCCTCAGTTTCGCTTATTTTACCATAAATGTTTTCCTGTTCAAAAATTTTAGATGCGACATTCACATCCGACTTGTAGCGGGTTTCTACAACAATGCATGACTTTTATTCATGTCCCAAAGAACAATATCTGGTCTTTTCGTCTTTACACTCCTTTGCATGTTTTATTGAAATGTTCAAGTAGAATATTCTTTATTACTGAAGAATTGGATACAATCATTCTTGCGTATAGTATTGTAGATTGTTTTAATCTCAAAATGTGTAGTCGTTTTTATATTTTGTAATAGATTTATTCAAATACCAAACCTGTTTCGCCAATTTTTTGCTTACCACTACAAATATATAAACGAAGGGTTTAGGAGAGTTTAAAGTTACAAGGTATAAATCGGAAAAACATGTTTAAACGATCAAATGTTCACAGAAATTTCAAAAAGTTTCAAAGAGTTTCACAGGCATAGATAGTGATATCAATGTAAATATTCAGTGAAGATCATAACAAATGTACATGGATGAAAGTTCAGTCATATTGAGGTTTTATTAAATAAGTGGAGAAGGAAGAGAAAAAGTTGGAGAGAAGGAAAAAAGATTTTTTTGCACTTTCTGTCGTGGTTCGTGTAGTACTTTTCTCAATTCCAGTCTAAGTGCATGGGCCACTTCCCCTTCTTAGCTTGTTAGAGTTTGAGATGTCAGTCCAAATCTTATAGTATATATATGTTTTTACGGTAAAGTATCAAGTTTTGATTGGTTATAATTTTGATGACTTTTTTTTTTCTCGAGAATGTTTTTGTTAAAATATCTTTGTTTTAGCAAAGTCTTGCGTTTGATTGGTCGGCTTCCTGGTGACGTGCATTTCTTGTTGATTACAATCAAGGAATAAGTTCTGATTGGTTGTAGGTTTCGTGACGTCGCTTATTTTGATCAAAAATATTTTCCGTTTTGAACAAAATATTTTCGTTTTGACAAAGTTCAGCGTTCTACTTAGTTGACTTCTTGGAAGGGACTCGGTAGCTTGTTTTTTGTCTGATGGTCATCTAGCATTCCGGTTCGTTCTCTTAAGATGTCCTTACTTGTGTTTTTTTCTTCTGAGAGTCCGGTTTTGAATAGCGAAAAATTTCATTCGTCTGCAACTGGTGTTCGAGAAGCTGGAGTTGGTGCTTCGAGTGCCTGAGGAAGCCTGTTGATTAAACTTTTCGAATTATATCTACTGTCTCTGATCGTTTTCGTGAATAAACTGGGTTTTCTCTTTTTGGTGTGTTATTATAGGATATTTAGTTGCAGTCTGTATTTTGTAATGAACATACTTTCCTTATTTAATCGGAAAAAGTGTTTCCGGTGCATTGATAAGGAGGGAAAAATCTGGTATTTCGGATTTATACTTGCGGGGCATTAATCTAAGTGTTTGCTTACGGGAATTTTCCTGGTCGTGGGATCCTGGAACTGCTGCCTGTGTACCACCAGTCTGTCTATCAAGGTTAAGCTAGTTTGACCTATGTAGTCCCCATCGCGCCCACTACATTTGGGAACATAAATTTAGTTCTTTGATGCACAGTTGAAGTGATTTTCTTATGGTGAATATTTAATCTGACTTGAATTCATATTTATTTATTTATGTGTTTCAGCCAAGTGGCTGCGGTCATGCTGGTGCACCTTATGTTGAACATTCCATAAGGTTGATGCAAGTCTCACAGTTAGGGCGGTTGCATTGTTTGACTAGTGGGGTTGTATTTTGGGTGGGTAATTTGGCGGGTAATTCCCCAGACATAACAACTTTCGGGATATTTTTTCGGACAGGACCAAATGAGAAACAGGGACTCCCCGCGTTCAAGACACATCTCACATAATGACGACTTCGGACACGACCAAAGAAAAATTAGGAATTTCTCCCGCTCGAGACACATCTTCCACAATGACGACTTCGGACAGGACCAACGAAGAAATAGGAATCTCTCCTACTTGTTGGGGGGTGAACATGTATAATTGCATATACGTATGAGTTTGTATATATGTATATGTGTATATTTATGTGTATATATAAACATATGTAAACGTATGTGTATATAAATAAATAACAATAGATGTCAATTCACTACAGATGTTTTAAACGAATTTTTAATTGATTAATGGAGACATTACATCATTAGGAAAAACCGTTTTCATCAGGTGAATACACGAGCCACAACGTTCAAAAGCATTCAAAAGCCAAAGGGATGCGCATCTTCATGGTTCTATGACGCTTACTGGTCATAAAATGAATTTGTTAGTTCAGTTAGGTAGTATTAATATTATAAAAGAAAATAACGCCTTATCATGTGTGGGTAGCGGGGTAACAAAGATTTATAGCGATGAAGGAGGTTAGAGGATTGGGTAGAGGAAATCAGATCGCGAAGCATCTCGCTCATGCAACTATGACAGAGTTTGTTTCTTTTCTCATATATATATATATGTATGTGTGCATGTGCATGTGTGAATACATATACTCGTGTTTCATTGAATACATACATACATACATAAAAAAGCATACAGCATAGACTATGCATGAGTATCTGCCCGGAAGCTTGAACAAGACAGTAGAATTGACGCGAAGAGCAGCCTCTCTTGGACACAAGGCCACTACATTACATCACAATTTTAAGGCTATGAATTTGCAATCCAGGAACAGGAAATTGCCACAAAGTACCTGATGAACAAAAGAAACAGTGGCGCTCTTGTGATCCCAAAGTGCTCCCACATGTGTGGACTATGTCATGTTTCTGTGGAAGACATCACTCATGTGATTAGCAGTTGTCGTATAATGTCGTCACGGTACTACCTCCCTATGCGGCACGATGTTGTTGCTCAGACAATTTACAATGCCATCCGCAAAAAAGACTGTCCTGAAATAAACTTAGAAAACCCCTCTGTTATGGAATACATTTATAAACATCAACTCAAGGAATACTGGTGGAATATCCCCATCAAAACTTCTGTCAAATGTAAGCATAACAGACCGGATATTGTTGTTTGGAACAGAAGGATAAAGGTACGTACCATCATAGAGGTCAGCTGCCCTGCAGATATAAATATGTATTTGAAAATCAAAGAAAAAGAAGATATCTATGGACAACTGCTTCGAAACCTCCAGCTTCTATATCCAGGCTATGAATTCATATTCATACCAATAATAATAGGAGCACTAGGTTTTGTTAGTAAATGCTTAAAGGAGAATCTGGATAAACTGGGATTTTCAGAAAGAGAAATGAAATCGACCGGCCAATTCGTATATTACAAGGGCAATCTGTGAGTGGAACAGTAAAAATATGCAAGACTTTTCTCAAGTTACAAGTGTAAATTTGTCTGTTTTAACTACATTCTAAAGATGGAGCCTTGTATCTTTGTTGGAAACCGACTCCCTCATAATTATTAAAAATAGAAGAGACATACAGACGGACAGATAGGCAGACAGGCACATGTAATCTAGGACACTCACATATACTTACGTATACGTCTACAGGTTGCCTGGGCAATGACAGCCTTCATTGAAGCTATGGCATTGTCAGGATGTCGATTTGTCTCCCTTTCAACAACACTCCAAACGTAGTGGTCGACGGGATTTGAATGCGGCGAGTTTATTGTTACATGATCATAAAGACTGTGTGACATGTATTCTTGGATTAAATGAGCTTTGTGATATGTCCCGCATTATGACGACGTCACTTCATCGTCTGCGTGACTGGCCCGTACGGCTTACCTCGCCGACTGACACTACTTGCTGTGTCTGTCCACTATTTAACAGTAGAGGAACAGCTCACTTCTCATTTGGGTAGGTCCGCCACAACACCTCCCCCTTTGAGTTTTTGTCTTTTCTTTCACACAACATTATTATTTTTTTCAATAGATTTTTCTTCTAATATATATTATTTCTTTACACAGCATTATTATTTTCTTCAGAATGCCGCAGGTAGTACCAGTCTACATTATTTACCGGTAACGCTACTAACATATATGGCGACCTGACTTAAATCCTTCACACGGACCTATTATTATTATTTTTTCCACACAGAATTTTTTTCTCTTCAGAATGCCGCAGGTAGTACCAGTCTACATTATTTACCGGTAACGCTACTAACATATATGACGACCTGACTTAAATCCTTCACACGGACTTATTATTATTATTTTTTCTCTTCAGAATGCTGCAGGTAGTACCAGTCTACATTGTTTATCTGTAGCGCTACCAACACATAACGACCTGACTTAAATCCTTCGAACGGGATTTATTATTTTTCACTGTATGTAGTTCTGTATTAGTTCAAGTCCTACTTCGGGACTTCCAACATTTTTCACTGTGTGTAGTTCAGTTCTGTGTTAGTCTTGTCTGTCACCGCGTGTAGTTCGACTCCTCGTCGGCACTGATATGTCCCGCATTATGACGACGTAAATTCGTCGTCTGCGTGACTGGCCCGTACGACGTACCTCCCCGATTATCACTACATGCTGTGTCTGTTCACAATTTAACAGTAGTGGAACAGCCCTCTTCTCACTTGGGGGTGTCCGTCACAACACTTTGTGAGAAGGTGCTAAGTTTTATTGAAACACATAGGGCTTTCCATTGCATATTCCTGTATCAAGGACTTAACAGCTGCTACCGGCACCTCAACATATTCAGCATCATTAATTCTAAGAGCCTGTGAGATGTGAGACGGCCTGACTTGATGCTTGTTACTCCCTGCTCCTAACACCAACGCAGTGGCTAGAAACTTAGTGTACATCACATTAGGGAGTATCGATAGGATCTGATTATAAGCAACCTCTGTCATTTCTCCTGTTTGACATTTGGTTTTAGTCAAAGTTTTTCTCATCTGAGAACAGCCCAAGAATGCGATACTCCCGAAGGTTTTTAATCTTATCAAGCCATCACCTGGCACGGATCAAACATAAAGTGGCCTCTGCTCAGTACATACGACTCATATAGAGTGTCCTTGTACTCCAAAGTTCTGATAGTCCACGCCAACATCTGAAGTTCTTAGGCAATGACAACTGATTTTCTGGAATTATTATCGATGCTTTAAATCCGTTGGATGAACTGCGGCATCATTATAGTGTCTGAAAATTTAGAATGTCTTTTTCTCTTTAATACAGTTGAAATATTCCAGCCAGAGGAATATACGCATATATGACAACAATGACGGTATGTCTTTTCATTTTTTGTATAAGCATTTTATCTGGTATGGGGGAATCTGAAAGAAATATAAACCTTTTAATTGGTTTGAAGAGATTAATACACTGATAATTAAGCGTCCTTAAAGACTCCTCGCACCCTTTGCATACCATTTTTAAAACAATCCTCCCACACACTCCACATACACTTACACTCACACATACAGACTTACTGACTTACGCACACAAACACAGAAACACACAATCGCGGGCACAGTTATACATGCACAAACTCAAACACACAATACACACATCATATGCACACACCCACACATTAACAAACACACTCTCCCATTCACTCACACACGCACAGTTTCATACACACACACACACACACACACACACACACTGACACACACCTATACACATTAACCCACTCATAGACGCACACATACGTTCTTTCTCTGTCTCTTGCTCTCTCTTGTTCCCTCTCGTTCTCTCATTCCCTCTGGCTCTCCCTCTCTCTCTCCTTTTCTCTCTCTCTCCTTTTCTCTCTCTCTCCTTTTCTCTCTCTCTCCTT
>NC_069008.1:7122075-7125693 GCF_001194135.2 Octopus bimaculoides | reverse complement strand
CTCTCTCTCTCTCTCTCTCTCTCACACACACACACACACACACACACACACACACACACACACACACACACACAGTAACTTGGTATATTTGGTGTAGTATTTCTGATAACATGTTTATCAGATATCACATTGCCGGATATCATAAATATCCTTGAAAACATGAGGACCGGAAATGATAAATAGGATTCTGGAAGGCAATAATGGCTGTGATGTATCATCGGATATCACACCATAATAACGTATCTATTCATCGTCTCCACATGTCGGCGTTGTCATTTATCCTGCATTTGGCCATGGTTCAACAGACCTAATAAACAAAGATATTCCAGGCATGCCCATCCTCACTCATCAAAGTGTATCTGGATTATATTACTCAATGTTCTCTTCCTCTTTTAGGACATATCCTTTCATTTGTTTTAATCATTTGACGGTGGCCATGCTGGAGACCCGCCTTGAAGTGTCATAGTCAAACAAATCAACACCACCACTTATTTTTTTATAAAGCTTAGAACTTATTCTATTGGTCTTATTTGTCGAACCGCTAAGTTACGAGGACTTCAACACACCAACACCGGTTGTCAAGTGGTGATGGGAGCGGGATGGGACAAACACAGACACGCACTCCATTTTTTCTCTCGTTGTTAGCGTATTTAACTCGTTTGTTTTCGTATTTCATGTTGTGTACACAGGTGGTGACGTCCTGTATCCATATATGCATACACACACACACGCACACACACACACACACAAACACACACACACAAACACACACACACACAAACATAAATATATATAACGGGCTTCTTTCAGTTATCGCCCACCAAATCCACTCACAATGCTTTGGTTGGCCCGAGGCTATAGTAGAAGACACTTGTCGAAGGTGCCATGCAGTGGGACTGAACTCGGAACCATGTGGTAGGGAAGCTAACTTCTTACCACACAGCCAGGCCTGCGCCTATATCGTATCGTTAGAAGGATCTTTGGCAACAGATTCTCATGAGCTGAGTTAAGAGATAGAGACCGAAACTTTGGTTTTTCCATTCACGTATTATTGGTACGAGTACCACACCTACATTATATGGGGTGCAGATGATGGAAGGTGTGGGGTATATTTGAACCTTGTACTGGAGTTTGACGGTTGTATCCAGTTACTGCCACCATACGGTCTGTACGCAAAAACATTTAAGCACCCAACATCACTCGTTCGCGCACACACGCACACACATACACGCATGCACACACACATAAAGACGCATAAACATAAACACACACACGCATGCATACGCACGCACACACACACACACGCGCGCACACATACACACTCACATACACACACACATACACACATACACGCATGCACACACACAAAGATGCACAAACATAAACACACACACACACATGCACACACACACACACGTAAAGACGCACAAACATACACATGCACACGTACACACATACACACTCACATACACGCACACACGCACACACGCACACACACACACGCACGTACACACACTTACAAATACTAATGTATGACTAAGTCGATGAAGAAGTCTCTATGTAGTCATTCGGAGTACTAAAAATAGCACACAAAATTTCCGTCTTCTTACATCTGTCTCAAACAATGTCAGCTGTTTTCAGTATGTCATATGTCCACTTAAAGACCGCACTGTACACTCCGACATGGATTGGTGGGTCGCACGTGCCAACATATAGTTACGATATGTACGATGTGGAATTTGTATTACTTTATCTTATACTCTTTTACTCTTTTACTTGTTTCAATTTGACTGCGGCCACGCTGGAGCACCACCTTTTAGTCGAGCAAATCGACCCCAGGACTTATTCTTTGTAAGCCTAGTACTTATTCTATCGGTCTCTTTTGCCGAACCGCTAAGTTACGGGGGCGCAAACACATCACCATCGGTTGTTAAGCGATGTTGGTGGGACAAACACACACAAACATATACACACACATACATATACATATATACATATATACGACGGGCTTCTTTCTGTTTCCGTCTACCAAATCCACTCACAAGGCTTTGGTTGGCCCAAGGCTATAGTAGAAGACATTTGCCCAAGGTGTCACGCAGTGGGACTGAACCCAGAACCATGTGGTTGGTAAGCAAGCTACTTACCACACAGCCACTCATGCGCCTTATGGTGTTGTGAGGCGACAAATTTCAAAGTTATTAGTGAATTGAAAAAAATACCTCACGCTATTTGTTCTGACAATCTGCGCCGTGTTCAAATCTCTAACAGACCAACTTTAACTTTTATCCTCAAAAGTCCCTTAACCCCTTGGGAGTCATTGGGTCGCTTCAGCCACGCAGCTTATCTAGAGCGAGAAAGACTGGCGGAGTGCATCCCTCTCCAGCCTAAACTCATTTCTACAGCTGAGTGAGCCGGAGCAACGTGAAATGAAATGCTTTACTAAAAAAAAAAAAAAAAAAAAAAAAAACCCAACGGATCGCCGGTCTAGGAATCGAAACCACAATCTTACGCTCATGAGAACAACACCCTAACCATTAAGCCACGCGCCTTCATCTTATCGTGGTCAAAAATGAAGCTGTAATCTCGAGCGCTGGACAGGTGCTATTGCCAAGGGCTTCGGGCGTGATGTCTCGCAGTGCTTATATCAGCTCTTTGCATTCGGACTGTAACGTTTGCAACGACACTGCTTCCAAAGTGTGGAAGCTTTTATGTTTTGTATAGTTTGTTGTTATAAGTAATAGGGAGAAGTTATGTTGAATACATCTTGTGTACACTGTGTTATAGCATTATTGTGGGGCGATAACGTACAATATATGTTGTGTAAGTTGAGTTATAATATTTACTTCTGTAATTTATCGACCTCCGAAAGGATGAAAGGCAAAGTCAACCTCGACAGGATTTGAACTCAGAACGTAAAGACAGACGAAATACCGTTAAACATTTCGTCCGGCGTGCTAACGTCTCTGCCAGCTCGCCACCTTTTTTTTTTTGAGTTATAATATTGTCTTGATTACATAGTCGCATGCGTGGCTGTGTGGTAAGATGTTTGCTTCCCACCCACATTTCCGGGTTCAAACCCACTGCATAACCCCTTGGGTAAGTGTTATATACATATACTTTTTTCTCTCTTTCTTCCTTTCATTTTCTCTTCCTGTTTTAAATTTGACCGCTCTCTTCTTTCTAATCATACACATCTCTCCCCCCTCCATCTATCCACAAATACTACCAGTACATTCTCAAATTTGCATCCACACCACAAAACCCTTTCGAACGAGCAACACTGATTCAACGGCTCCATACTTTGAAATGACTAAACATGAACTGCAATTGGAATTTACATACCATATGCAGGAAACTTTTTTACCAATTCTATACACCAATTTTCCTCGAATAATGGAACTGCAACTACAATATCCTTATATATGATATTTCTACTTTCATTCTCTTGTTTCCCTCTATATTCCCTATCTCTTCCTTTTCCACAATAATTCGAACTCAAATATTTTCTCACACCGTCTCTGATGGAGGGATATCCATAATATCTCCGAAACACCTGTAAGACTACTTCATTATAAATGGCCTTAAAACTCCACACAGCCTTGGATTTGTTATCTCATT
>NC_069008.1:7115749-7121853 GCF_001194135.2 Octopus bimaculoides | reverse complement strand
AACAGTGCCCCAGCATGGCCACAGTCTTTTGACCGAAACAAGTTAAAAAAAGTAAAAGATAAAAAATAAGAAAAATAGAGGCGCGTGGCTTAGTGGTTAGGGTGCTGGACTCACGACTGGAAGATTGTGGTCTCGATCCTTGAACCGGGCGATCCGTTGTGTTCTTGAGCAAAACACTTCATTCCACGTTGCTCCAGTCCACTCAGCTGGCAAAAATGAGTTTCGCCTGAAGAGGGATGGCCTCCGACAGGCTTTCTTATCCTAGATATGCTGCATGACTGCAGCACCCCAACGACCACCAAGATGTGGGCGATGACTGTATACAGTAAATGTTAAAGAGTTGCGCAGAATGTTCTGTGTCTAACTGAATTCAAAACATCTACACAATTCGATCTATATAATCCTTGTAGGGATATTTTTGTGGATTGTGGATAAAGTTATGTTTAAAACCATGCGTAGTTAAGAATATCGGTGATGGAAATGCATCCCAGCTCTAGTAATACCATATTTCCTTTCTCATATATGCTATATCTAAGACGGCAAAATCTAATGTGTTCTTTTTTAAAAGAGTTGAATAGTGAATTGAGAGAAATTTGGCTACTATCTTTAACAGTTCTTGAACAAGATACTTTATTTCACGTTGCTCCAGTTCACTCGGCTGTAGAAAATGAATTGTGACGTCACTGGTGCCAAGCTGTAACAGTCTTTGCCTTTCCCTTAAATAACATCAGTTGTGTGGACAGGAGAGGCTGGTGTGAATGGGCGACTGCTGGTTTTTTCATAAACAGCCTTGCCCGGACTTGTACCTTGAAAGGGTACTTCTAGGTGCAATCCCATGGTCATTCATGACCGAAGGGTGTCCTATTAAGGGATCTCGTAGAAGCTCCTCTGTTGACCCTGGGCATAAGATACAATGTTTTGTGCAGACATTATGATTTCCTTCATAAGGCGGCGAGAATCGTTAGCATGCCGGGAAAAATGCTTAATGACATTTGGTCAGTCTTTACGTTTTAAGTTCAAATTCCACTGATATCGACTTTTCCGTTCATCCTTTTGGGGTCGGTAAAATGAGTATTGGGGTGGATGTATTCGACTAGTTCCCTCACCCAAATTTCAGATCTTTTGCCTATAGTAGAAAGGATTATGTTTTCTTTCATATTTTTCTTTATTAAATCCTGATAACTATTATTGTTATTTTTACTTTCAAGCGTCACATTCAATTTATTCTTATTTGAAGATCCCTGTACTTCAATAAAGTCTTCAACTCTTCTCCAACAATATTTTTGGTCAGAAGGGATGAGGTTCTGAGATCATTCATCTACTCATGATTAGCTGTCTTTGTGATTCTATACAAATTCTCTGATTTCAGTGTCTAAATGTCGTGAACATACATTTGGTGGCTCAACTTCCTAGACATGGCAACCAAATCTGCCTCAAATCACATTCTACTTTCTGAAGACAACGAACACATTGCAACATATTGTCCAACGCATCCTTTATCTTTTATCTTTTACTTGTTACAGTCATTAGACTGTGGCCATTCATTCGACTAAAAAATTTGTTTAGTCGAATGAATCGACCCCAGTACTTATTTTTTAAGCCTGGTACTTATTCTATCGGCGTGTTTTGCCGGACCTCTAAGTTACGGGGATGTAAGCACCCCAACCTGGACGTGAAAGTTCCAGAGTTTTATGGACGTTTCCTCTTCCTACACAGCATTTGGTACAAGCTTATACAACTTCCTGTTTCCGTATCGATGTTTCATTACATTACATCTCTGATATTTACAAAATCTGTACAGTCATACATGATGTAATCATTTACTTCTTTGCACTAATTGCACAGCAGCCTCCTACTTCATTGTTTCATTTATATACTGTTTTGTTGCTAGGCAGTAGTCAAGTGCTATTAAAATCAAACCTTATGCTTCTGCTTTCAGACTACAAATTTCGAGCCTTTGTTGACTTTCATTTAGGCTTACTTCCTCGCTTTCGAGATTTGCAGGATATCAGCAGAAATGTGATTCTTATTCAACGGTTTTTTTTTCTGTATATTCTGGAATTTCATTCGGGCTTTATCTATATATATATTGTTGTTATCGTTCCTGTTATTTTGTTCTTATTTCCTTCGTATGTGTAGTTAACTTCTAGTTTGTACTTAATGGTTTCTTTATATATAGCAAAATGCATTTTGTTCTCTTCGTGCTTCGTTCTTGCATCAATCAATTTTCCTTTGTTTCATTCTAAGTAGTTTTAGACGTTGTAATAGCCTTCTATTTGTATCAGACCTTGTTCTGCCTGTGTAGGTTCGAAGGGGATAAAAACCAGATGAATCTCCGTCAGTTTCGACGACGAATATTCACTTGTTCGATCAACTCAATTACTAAGATAATCCAATTAGCTTGTAAGTGGCTGAGCATCCCACACTCATGTGTACCTTTAACGTAATTCTCACATAGAATCAGCTCTAAATAGTATGTGACAAAGCTAGATATTTGAATCATGCGTACAGTCCATCAGAAGCTTCCGCACAGTTTCCGTCTTCCTAGGGTCTGGCTGAGGCTGTTGTAAAAGATAATTAACCAAAATGCCACACAGTGAGTTCGAAGCCAAGACTTTGTAATTGCGAAGATAATTTCTGAGACATTAGACCATTGTGCGAGGTTGGTAATTTATATAAGAATCTGCTTTACGATGTTGGTTTCAGAAAACAGTGGATAGGGAAGAGTTTTTTCTTTTCTCTAAAAAGAAAAACGTTGAAGCCGTAAGTTATTGCTGGCGTAGTGAGTGGATATATTTAACCTTCTACTTGTTTCAGTCATTTGATTGTGGCCATGCTGGAGCACCGCATTTAGTCGAGCAAATCGACCCCAGGACTTATTCTTTGTAAGCCTTGTACTTATTCTACTTAAACTAGTGAATATCATCAGTCTCGTCTGACAAAAAGTATTTGACCAAGTTGTCAATGCATGGGAATTCAAAGAGAAACTGCAATACATATCTAAGACACCTCAACAAGCAATAAACAAAAGAAGCTCAGTGAAAGAAAGGTCACCTAGTTCAACCCACTTTAGCTTGAATAACACTACTTTCCTTTCACTAATACTGTCCTTTCACTTCTTAACAGCACATAAACACCAGTAAATTTCTCAACAGCTGCACAAACTACAAAATACACACCAGGAAATCACCAAACAACAACGTACTAAAGAACCGGCAACACAGATGCAAACCCAAGCAGCTGCACAAGAGCGAAGACATAAAACTGTTCACAAAGAACCTTAGTCTATAAAGCAATAGTATCACAAATTGGACAAACCGCAAAATATGAAATCGACACCACTAAGGGAATCTTCAAAAACAAATATACGCAGCACATACACATTCACATACACTCTGGGACCAATCCAAAAGAAACGCAACATTCCTTCTTAAACATATCTGGGAGTTAAAAGAAAACAACTGCAAATATAAAATAGGAAATAATAGATTCCATAACATCATAAATAAATGGTTCTGGAATATTTCCCCTATGCTTTAATGAAGAAAACAGTTTCTAACAAGAAGCAGATATGGCAGGAATGGTCAGAATCAGAGGTAACAATTTTGTTATTTCTGCCGGAGCCTGGTTTAGTTCAAGTTTCCGTGTTATGTCTGCGATTACTTAGATGCTTGACGCTTGCTCTGCAAAATCTGCAGTATAAGTTGGTTTCAGCTCGCATAAATTATAAACACATTTCGCTTGTTTAAATAAATTGCAATATGACCGGGTATTATAGTACATTATAGTATAATATTAGGTCTTAAGGCAGGCCATATCAATGTATAATTTACCAGTAGCAGCTGTGGTTTTTGCAAAAGCTTCTAGAGATAATATAGTATAGATTTCCATTGTAATAGAGGATTGTTTATAATTTATTAATGATATTATTAATATTATTAATAATATTATAAGGGGTTGTCTCCCCTTAACGGACCTTTATTCAAGGAGGAATTTATTTAACGAGTTATTTAAGGACAAATTTGAATATGGACTGGACTTAGAGACGATGTTTTGGTATTTACCTTTTGTTCTTAAACTTTTTTCCCTGAAGACGTGTAAGGCAATTTATATGTTTGACTTAAATTTGACAGTCAAATATAGCCTTATACAGAAATGTTGACATAAGAATAAATTTCAATAATAATGGATATTAGCGTCAAAACTCTCTTTTAAATTTAAAACTTTATATATATATATATAGATTCAGAGGAATATGGTATTTAAGTTGAGGCATCAGAATTTAGTACGGTATTATCCATACAATTTCAAAATAAGGTGATTAAAATCAAAATAAGCAACAAGAATATCCAGAGGTAATGCAGTACGATCATTTCAAGCAACTCCATTTAATCGAACAATGCAATCATTACATCAATTTAAATGCAGAGCTATCCTCAGCTGTATAAAGACATAGAATTTAATTAAATTAAAACAGATGGACAGATTAGTATAATTTTACTAAACATCTCCAAGAAGGTAAGGAGATAGACAAAGAACATACTGTCTTCACTTCAGCTTAGAAGCTACTGTTTTAAATGCTCTGCATTTAAATTGATGTAATGATTGCATTGTTCAATTAAATGGAGTTGCTTGAAACGATCGCACTGCATTATCTCTTGATATCCTTGTTTGCTTGTTTTGGAGTAATTAGTAGATGAAAATGATATAATGGGGGTACATGCATGATTCGCCAGGCCTCTTCAGAGATTTACAAATTCAATACAAATATAAGATAAGAATAAAATAAAAAAAGGAAAATATAAAAATTTAAGGCACATAAATAAGCCTACAAAAAGTATATAAAACCATATAAATAGTTATAAAATCTCCAATATACATGCCTATGCATGTATACATTACCATACGCAGTTATACATGGATACAAAAGCATAGCTAGATGAGTACATATATGTGTGCTCAGATGCACATACACAGAATGCTGCACATGCACACCAAAATAGTCAACAGTCACTGTCACCACATGTGAGGGGGACGCTACTGTGACTGGTCCCGTTTACTTGACCTTGCTGCAACAGTCTGTCATGCCAAGCATTAAAGAAAATTTTGAAGAAGAAGAGTTTTATTTTCTGCAAGATGGGACACCCCCACACTACCATCGCGATGTTAGATCCTTCCTTGATGAGATCTTGTGAAACAGGTGGATTGCACGAAGGGGTTTCGTTGATTGCCCTCTGCGTTCACCAAATCTCACACCACTAGACTTTTTTATAGGGATACTTGAAAGACAAAGTCTAGGCTATGAAACCCGCAACAGTCGCTGATTTGAGAGCAGCCTTTGAACGAGAATGTACACAAATACCAAACGAATTCTTTCGCGATGTTTGCGATTCCATTGCTTCGCATTTTCAGCAGTTTCTGGACCGGAACGGACGTCAGTTTGAAAACAGGCGTTGACAAAACAATAAAATAATGTCTGTAGATTCTATAAAATTTTGAAAATGAAATATATTTTAATAAACACCTACTTTACAATTATTTAAAGTGTGTATACATTTTTTGGGACACCCTGTATATATATACACACAAATGAGTGCGTATGTGTTTATGTATGTGAATGTGTCACGGAAGGGCTTCGAAATGGTTCATCTTCGAGAAAAACAGCTTTGATTTTCAAAATCTGCGGTTCAACAACAAAATATTCGTTTATAATTAATCAAAAAATTTAATTTACTACGGCAAATCTCCCTCTCTCTGTCTGTTTCCATCAGGATCTCTGTCTTTTGTGCCTTTCTCTTCTCTCTATATATACACCACACACTTTATCACTCTCTGTCTGTATATGTATATTTCTCACGCATCTTGCTTCCCCCCTCTCTCTCTTGATATGTAATTGTTTTCATTTTGTTTAAAACTTCGTCGCTGTAATGTTTAAATTCATTTTAGGATAAACAGCTATCACACAGAAAATACTTGCATCCAAATCCTGTTTTCTGATTGGGTGAAAATGATCAAACTTTAAAATCTCTGAAACATTTTTCTAAAATTTTTCTGGAATAAATGTATCTCAAAATCAGATTCAGCGTTTAAAAGTACATCGATAT
>NC_069008.1:7113045-7115254 GCF_001194135.2 Octopus bimaculoides | reverse complement strand
CATTCCTCTTCAGCCTGATTTGTAATGTAACCGCAATCATCAGAATCGTATACAAAGTAGGTGATTTTAAATGTCTTGCCCGCTTACGTTTTGGTATACTGCTATATTTCATGCTGAGAGCAATTTAGGTCTTAATAGACACAAGATGTGATCTATTTCTAGCACATTAATTGTCCACGTTAGTGGTCAACGTTATTTTTAAAAATGTACCTTAATCCCCTGAGATTGCAGATATTATTTCTGAATCTCTTTGATTCTTTAGATGTGCTGGCCTCCTGATAATTAATCGATATTAATTAATATATGATTAATTACCATATTTTATAATAATATATATATATATATACCATGGGAGAAGCTCTCATATTGGTTTTTGGTGTAAAATGCATTTGCACAAAAAGGCCAGTATGATAGTTTCTATTATGGTATCTACTGCAGTATACTTCGTTCTAACAGAACATCCACGTTTAAGTGTTGATAAATACTACCTGTCAGTAGTAGTGTCAGTTCTTGTGGTGACCCTGGCAGAGGTAACGTTCATTGTAGTTGTAGTCTCAGCAGCCATAGTAGTAACTGCAGCATTTACAGAAGTCCAGATTGTCCATACTGGTAGAAGTGGTGTTAATAATAATAGTATCCAACGAAATAGTATCAACGATACCCGAGAAAATCTGGTGGCATCCATTGTATGACCAATAATTTTAGACCTCTTCGAATGAAAACGATATCTTTCATCTGCAAACTATCAACGTTCTTCTCCTTGGCTAGAATAGGGAACATATTTTGTTGAATGATAACTGACACTTGATTCGAAGTAATTTGGGTGCGCTCAATGCGAATTTTAACTCGGTTTGGCTCTATCAAGGCCTGCTTCTTGTCAACAACCAATGTGCCATTTTCCAGATTTTTCAAACTAGGACTAAAAAAATTAAGTCATGTGTTCAAATTATTCTCAAATTTTACGAATGCAAGCAGTACAAACTACTATAAAATTACATTATAACGACAAAAATGACTTAAAATAAAATAGAATGAAAAAAAGATATGAAGCTTTCACTTTTATAAGACTTACTAGCGTATTTGCTTGTTGGCAGATCAATTTTCAAGCATCGACAGTAACCAGCCATCATGTGGGAATCCCAGCATCTTTAGTACCGTATCCTCCATAATTTTAATATCCTGTTGGAATCTCTACCGTTGTTTGGTCACTTACAGCACCTAAATTACTTGGAAATTGGTCAAGTTGGCTATTCAAATAAGGCATTTTTACGTTCATATTGCAACCTAACTCTTTGTAGTCTGTTACAATTTTTTACGACATCTTCGTAGTTATCTGCCTTATAATTGCCTGAAATGTTTTCTACCAAGCCCACAAATGAGAACCAGGCATCTTTTTTTTTGTTCGCGTTCATTCCATGACAATAGGAATGTCGCAGTCTTTAATTAATTTTCGACGGTCCACAAGTAAGAATATTTGTGGACCGTCGAAAATACCCGCCTTGATTTTTTCATAATTTAAACCTGGAAGTTTTGAAGTTATATATTTGAAACACTCATCATTCATATCTAAAGCTTTTACATATTGTTTAACGAGACCTAGTTTGATATGCAGAGAAGGAAATATGATTTTGTTTCTGGTCACAAAGATGGATTAATTACGTTTTTTTTCTCTGACAGTTAGTGATGTTCGTTGCAGGCCAGATTTGTTTGAAATCATGTTCTTCCTTGGCTCTGCTGTCCCGTAAGCAAAAGAAGCAGGGATATTTAGTATACCCTGCTTGTTGTCCTAGCATAAAATTAACCATTTTTAAGTTAATACATATGATCCACTTGCGCTCACTATACTTGATAAAACAGAAAAGCTTTTCTATATGTTCATACTTTTCCTTTAATTTTGCTGAGTGCCCAATCAGTATCGAGCCGTATAAATTGCCATTATGCAACACCACACATCTTAAGACTCTTTGAACTGTCTAAAAACAAGCGTCAATCATTTGCATCGTAAGGCTCAACTCGCTTTTCTTGTAACAAACCAGGTATGCTGCAGCAATATACTAAACTATCCTCTGTTCTAAAATATTTAAGAAGTTCTCTTTTTCCGTAAAATGTAATTTATGTGTTTGAAGTAAGCAAGTTTCCGCAGCTGTTTTAGGCAAATCTAGATCCCTTACAAGATCATTCAACTCGGCCTGGTTAAACTTTTGCGGAT
>NC_069008.1:7107802-7112379 GCF_001194135.2 Octopus bimaculoides | reverse complement strand
ACACACACACACACACACACACACACACACACACACACACACACAGACACACACACACACATACACAACAGGACGAAGCCGGATATCCAGCTTCTTCTACCAAAATGCCGCGAACACATACGCGCAAAAAAAGATGTCGGAAAAAATATCCACTGACGTGAAAGAGTAGGAACACACACACGCACGCGCACACATGCACACACACATACACACACACGCACACAACAGATAGGGTTCGAGTATACAGAGGTGCTAGAAAGACATTGGATAGCATTATACGTAATGATACCAGTGGTACCTGTCCTAGATATAGAAAGAAAGATTGGAATAGGATACCAAGAACTTGTGACAAAGCAAGCAGGGCGAACACGTGGTATAAAATCGACAAATATTATGGAGCGATGTTTGTAGAGGCCACAGCCCATGGTGAACTAGCCAGTTAATTTTGGAAAGCTCCGAAGGAGACCAAACTCAACATTAAGATTGTTGAAAAGTCAGGTAACTCCGTCAGATCACAACTATGTAGGACGTACCCCTTTGAGAATACCGTATGCACCAATGATAACTGCATGGTATGTAGGATTAGCCCTGGCATTAACTGTAGGACTAGAAATGTATTTTACAGCATAAGATGCATAGAAGTTGCTTGTAAAGACATGAACATGACATACATATGGGAGACATCTAGGAGCATTGCGGAACGACTAAATGAACATTCCAGATAATATGACGACAAAAAACAGTCCCCCATACTCTACCAACATGCTAAAGACCAACATGGGGGCAACTTGGGGCAACTTGACATCCGCATCTTATCCAAGCACCCAAAGGACCCAACACTCAGACAAATACAGGAGTACGTCCTCATAAATGAAACTTCCCCAATATTAAATAGGAAATATTCATAGCAGATATCATACCCCTATACCCAGTTTACACAGGTAGAGTAGAATAGTTAGTGGGCTTTTATATAGATAGACGTATTTACATGTGTGTGGGTGTATGTATGTATATGGATATGAACGTGTATGTAAGCATATGGATATGAAAGTAAACAGATCAACATACAGACGGATAGGTACATAGGTTATATGAACAGACAAGCACACATACGCACACATACACAAATGAAGACTGAGACACATGACCATATATACACACATACTTTACTTCACACAAGGACACATATGGAGGCACACGTCCCCACATATGGAGATACAACTCCATGCATACAAATACGGTACATAGTTACAAAACACACACACACACACTCAGATATGCTCACACAAGGAGACAGAGGTACACTCACACATATACAAACACATGCACAAACAAACACTGACACGCAAACACATGCATATGCAGAATACATACAAATGTACACAGATACATATATACATATGCACACACACGTACATGTATATACACACATGCATGCATTCATACATACATACATACATACATGCATGTGTATGCACATACATACAGTAACCCATATATATATATATATGCATATTCATGCATACATACATACATACATACACACACACATACATACATACATACATACATATATATATATAAATTGTTTGAAAACGAAACAACTAATTATTTCTTTTATTTTCTTTTATTTCTTTTCTTTTATTTGTATCAGCCATACTGGAGTACCGCCTTCAGTCGAGCAAATCGAACCAGGACCTATTCTTATCGGTCTCTTTTGCTGAACTGCTAAGTTACGGGGACGTAAACACACCACCATCGGTTGTTAAGCGAATGTGGGGAGGACAAATACAGACACACACACACACACACACACACACACACACACACACATACTCAATAGGCTTCTTTCAGTTTCCGTCTACCAAATCCACTCACAAAGCTTTGGTCAGCCCGAGCCTACAACAGAAGACACTTGCCCAAGGTGCCACACAGTGAGACGGAACCCGGAACCATGTTGTTGGGAAGCAAACTTCTTATCTCACAGTCACGCCTGCGCCTAACCACAATTCAAATTATATTTGAATTACTTTTTAATTAAAATCAGTTTTTCTTCTCTACTCGTAAACTTTGGTAAACTTTGCCAAAGTATTCTCATCTAAATGTTAATAAATATAAACGACTAAGGCGGTGGCCTAGTTCAATCGTTAGCACGCCGGCTGAGATTCTTCGCGGCATTTCATCTGTCTTTATGTTCTGAATTCAAATTCCGCCGAGATCGACTTTGCCTTTTGTCCTTTAGGAGTCGATGAAATAAGTCCTAGTTGGTCCCTAGGGTCGATGTTATCGATTTACCTCTCCCCTGAAATTGCTGGCCTTGTACCAAATTTTGAATACAATAAATATAAATTACTACAAATTAAATTCTTTGCAGTTGATCGAAATAGCTCAGTTGAGAGACCGTTTGACTGAGAGACTGCTAGACCGAGGTGACCTTAATTAAATTGTGGGTCTCGGAAAGTTGATGAGGTTCATGTTTAATTCTTTAAATAATTACATATGAAACTGTCTGTAGTTTGGTTTAGCTAAGCTGAATGATACAAGAGTAGGGTTCGATTACACACGCACACATCTAGTTGTTTCACACCATGTCATCTTGAAGGTAGCAAACCTAATTATTCCATTCGTCTATAACTAATTCTTTTGGAAGGGCATGAATACTATAAAATCCTACCTTACTAAAATATGCACTTGGTGATTATCTGAAATCTAGACTCTCCTGAAGTGTTACAAAGACGTCATCGCAGTATCATTTTGCGAGACAGACAGGAGACTGATATTTTTTTTCTTTTAAATAAAAGCTGAATGCTCTTCTAAATGAAGTGTATCACTATGGCATCCACTGTAGACAGCATGTCTGAGAAAAAAAAATCAATCGTATTCATGTGTTATAATATGACATTTGTTCATTTAATTATTGGCCGTCTGCTTTAGTCATTAATATAATGAGATAAAAGCAATACTATAATCATTATTTTACTCTTTAATAGTATGTTAAAATGTTGGACACAAGGATTGGAAGTATTAGCCTAACATCGGAGAATGTCAAAACAACCCTAATTGGATGTTTATAAACTTTTGTAAATACTACTGAGATATCTACTCTCAGACTATTTCATTAGTTTCAGCCAGATTGCAACTATTCCTGAAAATGTGGTTGTGATTTTAATTATGTTTAACCGTGAGTTCCTTGTTTTGTTCTATTTCAAGAGAAACGACGCTTTCATATTGGCCTTCTTACTCATAAATGAATCATTTAATTATTTTACTCGCCACCTTAAATCTCATATTTTCTCACCTTACTTAAGTCTTAAAAGGTTGGAAAGCACTAGTCGATGACATGTACGTTAAGACAGTTGAATTACCGTGAAGGGAGGCATCATCAACATAGGAATCTTGTGTTAACAGACTCAACAGATATGCTGAAAACTCCTAAAAAGGATGAAATAGTACTATACATGATTATCACTAATCAAAAATTGTAAGTGTTTTAGATTTTGCTTGTTTCGATCATTAGACTGCGGCCATGCTGGGGCACCACCTTGAAGAACTTTTAGTTTTCAATCTGAATATCAACACGACTCCATGTCATAATCACTTCAGTCGAAAACAACAGATACATACAGTAAATATACACAAACGACACCATGCGGTTTGTCCATACCCACGTTGGAATATTCGGAAATCAGAGTTAGATAGTTGGCAACATCTGAGCAAGTTTGCGAAACCTTTGCATCCAACCCACATACATTAGCTAGCTTAACACAAACCAAACGTGTATGCAAGATCACATCCCAGTTGCCCACTAGAACAAAAGAGCGAAATGTTGCAAGGAAAACCCCCACTCGCCTGAAGAATTCCGGCAAACCTGCCCCCTAAATAGCTATTAGACTGAAGATATCCCTTTAGTTATTGTTCACATGTAGGACCCCGGACTCACCTTCTGATATCAAGACAATTCCGAAACAACACAGACACTTTGCTTCCCAATTCCGGTCGGCTTGGAGATAAGTAGAGCTCGTATGCACAGAAAATAGGCATGAAGGCTCTGGTCTAGCTGATGGTCACTAGATCTACGTCTAGTGACCTGAGGTCGTTGATGAGGTTGCCGCACACCCATGTTGACCACAGGCCGTGTGTATTCACACTGCTTATTCTGAGTACAGTTAAGTTTGACAGTTGAGAGAGAAGAGTGAGAAAGAGTCATTTAGCTGATTCTTATGGAGGTACAAATGTTGCGTCACTATTACAAGGTGTGATCTTTCTGCAAGCAGTTCTTTATAGATTTCGATTTTGTATTTGGTTTGCAAGATGTTTGGTGTGAACTAATGTGTTGAAATAAATTTTGTTGTATCTTGGGAGGGTCATTATGCCAATAATGAAGACATGCACTGTTTCTGCTTCACTTCTGTTTCTGTTTCACTTCTGTTTCTGTTTCACTTCTGTTTCTGTTTCACTTCTGTTTCTGTTTCACTTCTGTTATTATTATTATTATTATTATTATTATTATTATTATTATTATTATTATTATTATTATTATTATTATTGTTCAGTAGTTTCATTTTTATAACGTGCTT
>NC_069008.1:7101876-7102943 GCF_001194135.2 Octopus bimaculoides | reverse complement strand
ATCATCATCATCATCATCATCATCATTATCATTATCATTATCATTATTATTATTATTATTATTATTATTATTATTATTATTATTATTTGTATGTATGTATGTATGTATGTATGTATGTATGTATGTATGTATGTATGTATATATGCATGCGTGAGTGTACCTGTATGTATACGTGGTATTTATTTACCTTGAAGCTGTAATGCATCTCATTTACGCAAAGAACGTAATCTAGCAACTTGCTAGAAATTGATAAAACCTGTAGCAAGTAGTATATGTACCCCGGCACGGCTGTATGTTAAAGAATAAGTAATAGCAGGACGATGAATGGGTCGTTGATGAAAGGCAGATGAATTGAGAAAATTGGATTTAAATACAGCTAGGAAACAAACGCTTATGAAAACTTAATTGGAAGGGAAATAACTCCAAATTTTTGCCAGACACTAAGTCAGGTGTTACGCCCCTTGCAGATATGCATACGTACGAACGAACGGACGGACAGACGGAAGGACTGACAGAAGGACGAATGAGCGATCGAAGGAAGGAAGGAAGGAACGAACAAGTGAAAGAAAGAAAGAAAGAAAGAAAGAAAGAAAGAAAGAAAGACAGAAAGAAGGAGAGAAAGAAAAAAGAAAGAAAGACAGAAAGAAAAGAAAAGAGAGAGGAAGAACGAAAGAATGAATGCACGAACGAATGTACTAACGGATAGACGGACGGACGATTGCTGTGCTACTAGCTAATCTTCTAATTGCAGTGCTACTAGCTAGTTGTCGCAGCCGTGTGCAAAGAAAGTACACAAGCCCAGCTTTGGCGAGGCGTTTGCCCAAACTGCTGGCACTGGCGTCCGCCAGGCAATGGTGGACAGAAAGATTGTAGACGTGTTTGTCGACAAGATGCTACCGCTGCATGTAGTGCAATCCTCCATCTTGGCGGCCTGATCAAAACACTGAACCCCCATCAAGACGTCGATGTCCCACCGCACTCTGGGTAGGATGATCTTGGCCACCCATAAATAGCTGGAGGTGTATCTTACAAGGAATTTATAAAGAATATATATATATACATATATA
>NC_069008.1:7100463-7101675 GCF_001194135.2 Octopus bimaculoides | reverse complement strand
AACAGAAGAAGACCAACTTTCTTTTAAATAACTCAACTATGCTGATGAGCGGAGTCTAGATTCATTCTAGTAATCGCGAAATCGGTCGATACATAGTTGAGTTATTTAAAAGAAAGTTGGTCTTCTTCTGTTGGTTGTTTTTCCTCGCATTCGGTACTAAATGTGTTTATTTTGGGAAGTCCAGTGTGTGGCATTATTCTGTAGTAATGCCCCTTATATAAATATAAACGAATAATTATATTCTTGGGAATAGAAATTTCCCTTATGAATTTTTTTACACACTGGCTTCTTGATAAAATTCTTGTAAAAGATTTTTATTCCTATATACATATATATATATATATAGGTTAGAGACAAGTGTTCTCTATATAAAATGCACTTCGAAGTGCTCAAGAGATTTGAACTTGAGCAGATAGAGGAGTAAATGTAACGGCAAGTAAGTTAGGCAAGTCGATTTACACAGAATATTTAATACACAAAGAATACATTTAAAATCCAAAATGTACATGTGTATGGATATAAAATAGTCCGACTTACACAGAGTATAAATGATAGCAGAAGTTAAATGGGTTGATTTTTCTACGAGTCCAACAGCTGATATTTATATTCTGTGTAAGATTCCATCAGACTCTGGTGATTTATTGCTCTTCAGCTTATTCACAGCTAAATAAATGTAATTTAGAGTTGGTTCAAATGCCATCTTATCTTTAACTGGAAGGTGTTCGATTTTTTTCTATTATCCTCATGTCATCGGATGATGGTCTATTCAAAAGTGCAGAAAAATGTCCTACCTAACGTTTATGAATAGAGCCAGTGTCAGTTAAAGGCAAATGTCCATTTGCTGTTCTCACTGAAGCTATTGAAACAGATTTTGGACCATAGACCTCCTTAACATAAGTGTACAGATCCTTGGCATCGTTTCCATCAGCTGCTTCTTGCGCCCCTTTGCCCTGTCATCCCACCATTCCTCTTTAATTTTCCTTAGAGCAGTTTGCACTTTCCTTTTCAGCTTTCTGAGAGCATCGTTTGAGTTGGGGTTTAAGGACTGAGAAAGAGGTGTGTGGCACAGATTTTGTTTTTCTAAAAGCAGATCACGAATTTCTGGTGATTTTTCTGAAAACCAGTCACTGGACTTACGCGACGTAAATCCTCCAGCTTCATATATATATATATATATATATATATATAAAATTTAAAATTATAATACAGGGT
>NC_069008.1:7099096-7099611 GCF_001194135.2 Octopus bimaculoides | reverse complement strand
TTTTTACCAGTGGCCAGCATATAAAAATAGACCTATTAAGGTGAAATCACATATATGATTATAATTAAGGGCATAGAAAAATTCTAGCCTATATGCTGAAAATAGATGCTAAAATGCCCTGCCACTTTAAAAGTCTATGTTCAGTATATAACCTTAATTATATAATATATATACAAAGAATATATATCCATGTGTACACACATATATGTATATACTTACATCTACATGTGTATATAGATGCATATCAGGGTACAGGACGTTAGAACAATGAACTACAGACAACGGAACGAACACATAGGAAAACAGAAAGCCAATTGGAATTATTCATCAGCTGCCTCTATTCTAACTAGACGTTTCGAAGATAAGGCAGAACGTACCCTAGAATAGTCTCTTCCTGAGTAGTGGATCAACCCACTAAACAAAGGATTCCAAGGTGGCAAACGTAAACCAAGACAGGAAAAATTGGACAGTGAAAACAACATAAAAAAGCCGTACGGCCAAACGCGAATCTGATG
>NC_069008.1:7095031-7096436 GCF_001194135.2 Octopus bimaculoides | reverse complement strand
TTTGGTTTGCAAGATTCTTTATGGGAGTTCTTGTGTTGAAGCATATTCTGTTGTGTCTGGGGAGAGTCATTCTCTTTTGGTGCCTTATAATTTAAACGAAATTTTAAAAAAAATAAAAAAGAAATAAGTGGAAATTTTACCGGTGAATGTGTTAAATTATAAGGCACCAAAAGAGAATGTCTCTCCCTAGACACAACAGAATATATATATAGGAGCACTCCGTCGGTTACGACGTCGAGGGTTCCAGTTGATCCGATCAACGGAACACCCTGCTCATGAAATTAACGTGCAAGTGGCTGAGCACTCCACAGGCACGTGTACTCTTCTCGTAGCTCTCAGGGAGATTCAGCGTGACACAGAGTGTGACAGGGCTGGCCCTTTGAAATACAGGTACTACTCATTTTGCCAGCTGAGTGGACTGGAGCAACGTGAAATAAAGTGTCTTGTTCAAGGACACAACGCGTCGCTGGGAGTTGAACTCACGATCGTAAGATCGTGAGCCGAACGCCCTAACCACTGAGCCACACATATGTATGTATGTATGTATGTATGTATGTATGTAATCTACAGGCACATAGGTATACACACACACACGCACTCACACACATGCACTCACACACACGTACTCACACACACACACACACACTCTCTCTCTCTCTCTCTCACACACACACAAACACACATACACATTCATACATGCCGTTATGAGCAGAAAAATATTGAATGTCTATACAAGGGACATAACAGAATATAGCCAATGTTACATTTTTTAGTTATTCCCCTTCAACTAGATTTTATTGTCTGACCGTTTGTCTATAGCACCAGCTACGTATTTCTTTCTCTCACACGCCTTTCACGCATACTGAGGCACCGTTGAAACAGTTTCTACTACTGCACATATTTCAGTTTGGTGCTTATTTCATCGCTAAGCTACCATTTGTTTTTAATTTAAGAGGGAGCAACGCAATTCAACGCTCACATAACTACTACCCCGGCACACGCATGTAGAATTACATAGGTCTTCCACTCAGTTTTCGTTTACCAAATTCTACTCAGAAAATATTGAAAACTAGCAGAAATACCCGGCTTTGCCCGGGTTAAAGAGAATAATGAAATCTTAAAACGCCGTCTAGACTACGCAACCCTCAACTGTTAGTAGCTACGATACCATATTTCTACATTAATAACTCTCCAATCCATGCCAGCATGGAACATAGACATTAAGTGGAATGCCAGTCTCTCATCTAGGAGGGCCTTGAAATCATTGTTACCAACTGGGGACTATGTGTGTCGTAGTGATAATAAAAAGACCCAAAGGAGGTCTGCAACGAAATAATTTTACTCAACACTTTGCAAGTGAATCAGTGGAGGCAAAGATGCGTCTCATTTACTTGACAATTTATGC
>NC_069008.1:7089796-7095021 GCF_001194135.2 Octopus bimaculoides | reverse complement strand
GAAAGTATCTGTCATTACAGTATCGAAATGTGATTGTTTCAGTTAGTAGAATAGTTTCATTTTTAAAGTGAAAGTATTTGACATGAGTGTTTTTGTTTCACTTTTGACACGTAATACTTAAATAGTGGAGGAGATATTATGTTGCCGTGGGCTCGAACTCTGCAAGGAGTTAAACATTTTTTTGACTAAAACACAACTGGAACCCTAAGTAAGGCATGTGTAAAATTTGAATGAAATTGGTTGCGTAGTTCTCGAGTTTTAGGGATTCACACAGACAGACAGACAGACAGACAGACAGACACACATTCTCATTTTTATATATATATATAGATACTGTTGCTGCTAAACGAAGCTCTTGACCACATAATTATGTCTGCGTATGCTTGTTAATATTATTCTTTCTTGTTTTCCCTTCGTTTAGAGATACATCTTTTCTTTAATGAAACTAGAGAAAAGTAGGCATTTCATTGTCGCAAACGGAGCTTGGTACCTCGACAGCCGCAACAAAAGTCCGCCATTTGTTAGTATTTTTTGAGGAAGTTCGGGTCCTGGCTTGAATTATAGGAAGAAGACTGCGTCGAGCGACTAATCTCATGCTCATCGTTGACTCCCTGAATCTGTGGTAAGTAGGGCGAAATGGCTAGAATGGAATGATACAGTGGAATAGTCAGCAGAGATATCTGCAAGTCTCATTGTACTCTGAGATACATTCAATATCATTATTCTACCTATTGAAACATGACCATAGTTAGTTTCTCTGCACAGACCACTAAAAATCCAGTTTTTATGGTGACAAACCGTTAAAGAGTTTCGTCTTTAAGGGAAAATAGAAGAAGCAGTATGTTGATGAGTGAGTTTTAGTTAATCAGTTGAGTAGTAATATAGTGGGTATGTCTTCGATATTTTGGCGTAACACTGCTTTCTCATACATCGGTGGGTAGTACCATTGAATTTGATATGGTCTTATTCTAAAGAGGCGTCTTGATCTTTCTGTTGTTTCAGCAATTTTATGTACGTGTCCAGATTCATCCGTGATTAAGAGATTTAGCATTGGTAGTGACTTCGAAGATTTGACATATCAAAACTGGGATAAATTGATAGGGATAGTTACCACTTTGCCTAAGAGGGACAGGTAGTAACCCGGATTCTTAACTATTTTTCAGAGCCTCCGATGTGAGTTGAAGAAAGTCAAGAGGTTATCCTCAAACCGGATATTTGGCCCAAATACCTTCATCAAAACATCGAGTTCAGTTGGTGTTGTTAAATCGAACGTCAGATCATGTCTACCATCCAAGAACTTAGAAGGCAAAGAAATGGTAGAAATATTGCAAGCTATCTCATTCGACACTAACAGTTTCGCCAATCTTTCATTTCACTTTGGACTGGTAATTTAGTCTAGCTTCCTCCAAAGGATGAAAGATAAAGATGGTTACGGTGAGATTTGAACTCATACATAGTACAGGGAACAGTAACAAATACCACAAGGAATTTAGTCATATTCTCTAAAGATCTTGATGTAGTGAAGAGAAAAAGTTTAACGTTTCGAGCAGAATGTCAGCGAGGGACTTCTTTCGATGAAACTGGAGAGAGAGAGAGAGAGAGAGAGAGAGAGAGAGAGAGAGAGAGAGAGAGAGAGAGAGAGAGAGAGAGAGAGAATTGTAAAATGTGAGGTGTGCGACGCATAAAAAGAGGGATAATGAACAAGAACACAAATCTTAATGACAGTGAAGGGTGGATGTAAAAAGAGGAGTAGAGAAAACAGGCACCGAAGCAAAATAGTAAAGTCAAAAGGAGAGAACAAGATATATATAATTGGATTTAACGAACTGCAGTCATATAAAACAAAATTCTGGAAGTCGGCTGAGAGAATGAGAAATATTCAATAATGCTTTGAAGCGAGGACGTTCCTGGAGTATAGATGAAATGTTTCTCTTGCTGAACTTGCGAATGTACGGTGAGCGGTAGTATATGAATATGATGAGTCTGCAAACCGGGAGATCTGGTGAGCTGAAATATTTAGCGACGATTTGGGGAGTGCTTAAATGTTAAGCTAAATGGCAAGGAAGATGTTTGTGGAAACGATCACCCAGGTATATAAGATGCACACACAAAGACAACTTGGTATCAATGGTCACACTGATGGTGTTCTGAGAGAACTCACTTGACCAGGAGAAACAATTCAATATAAAGAAGAGTTCGGTTAGGCGGAGAAGCCTGTATGTACTAGGTTCAGATGAGGGAGAAGATATATTTTAAAATGAATAAGAACTTTGTGTCCTTAATGACACAAGTTGGGAGGATTCGAAAGAAAAGAAAAAAAGAATTGAAAAAGGTTTAGGCTGTGGTTAATATTCTTCACATGGAATTTCATGACATTAACGAATGGTGACATGACTTCATTAATGAATTTTCAAGAGAAGTTGATGGGACGGCTGTAGTATGCGTCTGTGTACAATGTTCTTAACGGGACATTTATTGTCCAAGAAGTAGGAGGCCAGGTATTTACAGTTACGAAGTCTCCCTGCAGTCGTTAGCAGGGTGCTTCAAGTGTGTGTGTGGGCGGGGAAGCTACCGTTTCTAGTATTACGACGTGTTGAGTAGATAATACCATGTGGGCAAGTATAGTGATTACTATCATTGTTAACAACACCATACCTATATTTTGTGTTATTTTAAACTCGCATTGACAAATCCCGGGACCCATTATATGGAAAGAGCAGTGCGCCCAACTTAGGGTAGCCAGAGTTTGTGCTAATCTTATCTTTAGGCTGGAGAGAATCCGCAGGGTTGCTAGGTATAGGTTGGAGGTTGGTGGATGTTCAATTAATCTTGTTACTGGTACCCATGTCAAGATTAAGCAATCTCCTATTATTAAGACAACATATAATGAAATCTTCCACCTCTACGCTGTTTAGTATAACGATGCATTCTGTGGAACCGGTTATAAAATTATATATATTCCCATCTGGAGGGATATTCTTTCTCCCTCACTTAACATTGGGTTTTCCAGCGGTATCTTCATACCCCTTCGAGTCCTAAACCTATCACCTGTGCTCACAGGCGTAATTATCGTACAAGACCTAACAGACACCCCGTTGGCATCAAGGTCGAGTATGAAAGCTTAACAGGGTGGGGATTAAAAAGTTTTCTATATTTATTAAGCCAAGGGAAGTGTTTTTTCCAACAAAGGAAAAAATTGCTAAGGTAAACTACTCTGATAATTAAGGGCGAAGAGTGGGGTTGAAACCAGATTATACCACTAACCCCAGCTCATTTACCTCGTCATATATGGCTACTAAACTCTGAGTTACGACAGAAGAACATATACTTACTAAATATCTCGGGGTAACTTAACCTCAGCTGCCCACTTGAAAAATACTTCGGCTGATGTTTAGTCTGTTAATCAGAATTAACTTAAGGCGAATCATATAGAAGGCTATTCTCAAGTTTATGTTGGTTTAGATTACGTAAGGTGTTATGCTTGTATATATTATTACAGTAGGTAGCCACAGAATTACTCTTTTACTCTTTTACTTGTTTCAGTCATTTGACTGCGGTCATACTGGAGCACCGCCTTTAGTCGAGCAAATCGACTCCAGAACTTATTCTTTGTAAGCCTAGTACTTATTCTATCGGTCTCTTTTGCCGAACCGCTATGTTACGGGGACGTAAACACACCAGCATCGGTTGTTAAACGATGTTGGGGACACACACACACACACAAACATATTCACATACATACATATATATATACATATATACGACGGGCTTCTTTCAGTTTCCGTCTACCAAATCCACTCACAAGGCTTTGGTCGGCCCGAGGCTATAGTAGAAGACACTTGCCTAAGGTGCCACGCAGTGGGACTGAACCCGGAACCATGTGGTTCGTAAGCAAGTTACTTTCCACACAGCCGCTCCTGCGGATAAAGGACCTTGATATCAACATAGTGCCTATTAGATCCTGTAAGATAATTACGCCTGTGGGCACAGGTGGTAAGTTTTTGTACTGGAAGGATGTACGGGGATATCGTTGGAAACCCCAGTGTTAAGTGAGGGAGAAGGAGTATCCCTCCAGATGGGAATATATATAATTTTATTACTGAAGGCGGTCCTACAAAGTGCATCATTATAATAATCAGAGTACTGGTTGAAGATTTCATTATTGACAGATAATGAAGAGTAGAAATCCTATAAAATACGCAATCAATAATAGATTTGAGGACACCAGACGGATAGTTAGATAGAAAATTAACGTAATTAAGTTCTCACTTGGTTTGGATACAGATGGAATAAATTATTATGAAGTTCCAAAGTAACATCCAGGAATTCTGCGATTTTAAGGCTATAACCGAAAGAGACGTTAAAGTCCATGATCTTAAAGGAAACTTTAATTCTCTTTCTATACTGCTCAATCTCACCATCAGTATGTGGTGGTGAGATTGGGCGGTATAGGAAACATGGGCTACAACACTTGACCGTGAACAGGGAGTCATCCCTATAGAGATCACCGGAGATACGAGGAAACTATCTCGAAGACAGTGAAGCAAATAGATCTCCACGAGGTTGCTCAACTGGACCGAGTCACTCGACTGCATAGGGATGTCGAAATTATCGGGGTTTTCCCTAGGAATAATTTCCATTGAGCTTAATTAATGCTATGGGCCGTTAGGATAATATGAATTTCATTCCGAGTGAGGTCGAGTTTGCAAAGGATAGGCGAGACACAGAAATAGTAGTTATCGATATCCACTTGTATAAACTTACGTTTATCTTTATGGGGTAGGGATATTATTCAGTGGATAATTTCAGTAGTATTGGACCACAGGAGTAACTGGAGTAATATCCTATGTATAACTATTTTACTCATTAGACCCATATCCTAGCCGGAGGGGCATATGAATCGAACAGAAGGGTTGGTTACACAATCTTGTAGTCCTTCAGGTTCATACGCTGTGTGGCTGTGTGGTAAGAAGCTTGCTTCCCAACCACACCCAGGTTCAGTAGCACTGAATGGAACGTTGGGCAAGTGTTTTCTACTATAGCCTCAGGCCGACCAAGGCCTTGTGAGTAGATTTGGTAGACGGAAACTGAAAGAAGTCCTTCATATATATATATATATATATATATATATATATATATATGTATGTATGTATGTATGCATTTATGTACTTGTAGCCCCACCATCGCTTGACAACCGATGTGAGTATGTTTATGTCTCCGTAACA
>NC_069008.1:7088240-7089308 GCF_001194135.2 Octopus bimaculoides | reverse complement strand
ATATATATATATATATATATATATACATATTCTTTTACTTGTTTCAGTCATTTGACTGCAGCCAAGCTGGAGCACCACCTTTAGTCGAGCAAATCAACCCCAGGACTTATTCTTTGTAAGCCTAGTACTTATTCTATCGGTCTCATTTGTCGAACCACTAAGTGTCTTGCTCAAGGACACAAGCGGCACCGGGAATCGAACTCAAGATCTCACGATCGTGAGCTGATTACCCTAACCACTAAGCCACGTGCCTTCACATATTCAACTGTATAATAATTATAATGAATGAGCTTCTATAAGGATATATGAATATAAACTCATCAACTCAAAGCTGACGTGCAGTGCAGAAACAAATGTTGTGATTTACTATCAAAGCCTAATATCTTCCATCATCATGTTATATTATTATATAGATAGATAGATAGATAGATAGATAGATAGATAGATAGATAGATAGATAGATAGATAGATAGATAGATAGATAGATAAAACTTACTTGGAAATGGATGCGTGGCATTCAATCATATAATAATATAAATAATATATAAATATATATGCATACATACACATATATTTGTACATACATGCATATATGGGCACATGGAACATAAACAACATGAAATACGAAAACATGGAATACGAACATTTTTTTCGAACAACGAAAGAAACAAATGAAAAACAATTCAAGTAACATGAAAAAACGCCCCTTCATCATATATGCATTATTATATGACTGAACGCCACGCATCCATTTCCAAGTAAGTTTTATCTTAATAAGTTCGATGCGACACTTCCCATCTCTTTCTGTTTCTCTTTTCCTCCCCTCTTTTGTTTCCTCTCTCTCCCTTTCTCTAATTCTTTTTATATCCTCTTCTCTCCCTATCGTTTTCTTCTCTCATCCTTTCTTTTCCCCTTCCCTTCGGCGTTCTTTGTCTGTCCCTCTCTCTCCCTCACTCTTCCGCCTTTGCTCTCTCGTTGCTCGCACGTGACCATCGGCCATCTTTCGTTTCTTTCTTTCTCTCTGATCATATATATGTGTATGTATGCATATATATTTACATTATATAT
>NC_069008.1:7084461-7087196 GCF_001194135.2 Octopus bimaculoides | reverse complement strand
TATATATATATATATATACATGTGTGTGTGTGTGTGTGTGTGTGTGTAAAAAGTAAAAGAGTCAAAAGAAGAGTAAGTACGGTTAGGCAGCTTTTTAATTGCTACAAATGTTTCGATACATACAAATCCACGTATATACAGGATATAAAGTTAAATTAAATTAAATTATCTGACGATTTACCTGTATAAGAAGCTCTATATGTATCTCCTCAGGCGATACTCAGTTGCCGTTTCCATAAGTAAATCTAGATTTCCATGCTACAACAACCATGGCTTCTTCTTTGAAACTAACAAACGCTGACGGTTTCAATTCGCTCGGTATGTGTGTGTTATCACGTTCGACATAAGCTGCAATGTGCACGTTGTGTGTTTATTTATTCAGTTTGAACATGTTATTCTGCACATGCCAAACTGCAAAATACATTCATCCATTAGCTCATACTTATACAATCACTTACACACCGATATACCATACATCACTGAGTGTTTCCATACGTACACACATACACACACACATACACTCACACACAGACACGTACACACATACATATACTCACCTACATATCAATAAACACATTCGCATCTATACATAGACTCTTATACACTTATCTACTCATTTCCATGTACATTGTTATAATTACATAGTTATATCGCTGAACGCTCCATCATAAATACAGATTCCTATACATACATGAAGGCGAGATAGAATAATAATAGTTATAATTTATACACTGTTCCCTCTGGAAAATGCATATTTGGCACGGTGAACCAGCTCTATTTGTACTCTTATACGTTCTTAGCAGAACACACCTCGACTATATATATGTATGTATGTGTATATATATATATATATATATATATATATGGGAGAATATACAAATAATAACAACAGACGAGGACAGGTGGTGTAAATAACAAAAGTATATATTAGTATGACGCTCGGGAATACGGAAAGTCTTTGACGTTTCGAGCTACGCTCTTCAACAGAAAGAATACGGAGACAAGGAGAAAAACACGGAGAAAAAAAATTGAATAGTGTTCAGTCAACGGTCAGTCATAATATATATATATATATATATATATATATAGGTTCTGGGTTTTTGTATATTACTGCATATACGCACAATGTGCGTCGGCGTAATATGACGCCATTTGCTTATTAAAAATGCTAAGAGCTCGAAATATTTCTGCCACAGTGAAAAAAAGAAGGAAAAGAAAATTTTGAAAATAACAACCATGGCAAAAACATATCAAACAAGAAGAAACATTAAAAATAACAACAACAACAACATTACCAACATTAAAAAACATTTAAAAATATTAATAACATTATGAGATTATTAAATAATGTTAAAAAAGGAACTTACGAACAGAAATATTTTTAAAGCATGAAAAAAACATTCATAAAAAATACACAAAAATAGTAACGATATCATCAACATTAACAAAAAACAAGTTAGAAAATTTATAAAAAGTAATAATAAAAATATTATCAATGTCAAAAACATTAGGCTAAAAATAAACATCCTGAAAAATATGAAAATAAACATTGCTATGAAAATTAACAATAACATTAATATCAACATTCGAAAGAAAGCATAAAAACGTCGGAAATACAATAATAAGGTTATCAATGTAAAAGCATCAACGCAGAAAACAAACATGAAAAACCAATACACTGCGAATTAACGTTAAAACAAATATCTTCGTTTCAAAAACATAGAAATGATAACAAGATTATCCACGCAAAATATTAAATTGTAAAAATAAATAAATAGATGAATAAATTAAAAACAGAAACAAACAAACAAAAAAAGGATAATAGCATTATCAATATTTTAAGAACATTAAAAAAGAAGCGCAAAATGAAGGACTCATGATGCTTTGACCAATTAGCAATAACAGGCAAATTTTTCTTTTAATATCACGCAATAGTTTTTAAGTTAAAAAAAAACACGTTGGCTTGAATAGCTTTTAGCTATCCATAAAGAGGCGGTATGGTCGTGGCTGGAATGCACCATTGATCAAAAATCTACTATCGGTGTTGAACATTGCATACCAGCGTTGCTACCCCTCTCTACGTAGCGCTTGATATAGTAGTAGAAATAACAGCCAAATCTCTTCCGAAGTACACTTGACTCGAATGCATTGGATAAAGGTTGTTTAAATCCCTCTAAAAAACGTGTTTAAGATTGATGTGGACTTATACAGCACCAATGAGAAAACTTGAGGACCCATAAGTAGTCGATTCGGTGCATTCTTAAAGAAACCACACCATATCTACAATAAAAAGAAAGGATATAGAAGTCGTAGACACCTCTAAATCAGTGGTTTTAATGGGGTCCATATGGACCTTTAGGGTACATATAAGATTGTTGGGGGTTCACACAAGCAAGTGATATTTTAAATGCATTAAAGGTATTTATTACAAGAAACATTTAGGTTTCTTTTTCTAATGCTTTGCATAGCTTAACATGTTTCTGACAAGAGAAGTATGTTCTCTCAGAGAGTAAGGAATATCGCAAACCTACATAAGTGAACGTATGAAAGACAGAATAGAAATTTTGAAAGAAGTGTCTATAAAACTAGCCTGACTTTTTTTTTTTTTTCCTGCAGAGAGTTTAAGATGCATTTCACGTAGATTAATATCCACTATCAATCTTTCTGTTTTCACGCACACTCACGCACGCACACACACACACACGCACACATACACACACACACACACACACACA
>NC_069008.1:7083014-7083907 GCF_001194135.2 Octopus bimaculoides | reverse complement strand
TATATATATATATATATATATATATATATATGCATATACTCATATATTATTTGTATTATATATATTGTATATATGTATACACAGGGTGCAGCGCTGCACCGATAACCAGGTTGAAGATCTGCCTCGGGTTAAACTAGTAGTAACATGGAACAACCACTTTGATGTGATGATTGACTTTACTTGTTCGTATAGTTACTACTCTGATCTCTTCTTGAGATTTTACAAGCTAATTTGCTTTTATTTATGTATGTATATATATATATATATATATACTATATATATGGAAAATCTGTGTGTTTGTTTGTGGCGTTGTTAGCTAACTCCTCCTACATCGCTTTATTGATTTTGATGAAACTTGACACGCAAGTAGAACTCATGTCTGGAAACCTCGTGGCATAATTAGATTGTTGAAAAAAATCGATAATACGGCCCCTGGAAGGAATCTACCTCATATAACGATTTTTTTAAATACCCAAGGGAAATAACTCATACCACCTGCACTTACAGTTGTTAGTTTTTAGCGAACCGATCAATATTTATTCTCACGATCAGCGGACCTAATTCTGCTATTCACTACTCACAGTTTTCAACTGCTAAACTTTATTATTGCACTTTCTTGATGCATGTACACTTTCAATGCCCATAACTCCAATAATTCTGCATTTTTCCAGTTAAACGCTTCCGATGACAGTACATAAATTTCTGATTCCAGATTCAGCAGATCTAAATCTGCCCTTCACTACTCAGAATTTGAATGCTTAAAATTCTTTAAAAAATGAAACATACACCGATTGTGGCAGTTATAACGAAATTACTTTCTTATATTAGAGTAATAAGGCGTTTCAATAGAACATCTTTACCCCCGGGAATTACCAGAAACACCAGCTAGTGTA
>NC_069008.1:7080036-7082056 GCF_001194135.2 Octopus bimaculoides | reverse complement strand
TATAAGAAACGTTAGCACGCTGGGCGAAATGCTTACGGTATTTCGTCTGTCCTTATGTTCTGAGTTCAAATTCCGCCGTGGTCGACTTTACCTTTCATCCTTTCGGAGTCGATTAAATAAATACTAGTTACGCACTGGGGTCAATATAATCGACTTAATCCGTTTGTCTGTCCTTGTATGCCCCTTCTGTGTGTTGCCCCTTGTTGGCAGTAAAGATATAAGAAACGTTAGCACGCTGGGCGAAATGCTTACGGTATTTCGTCTGTCCTTATGTTCTGAGTTCAAATTCCACCCAGGTCGACTTTGCCTTTCATCCTTTCGGGGTCGATAAATTCAGTACCACTTGCGTACTGGGATCGATCTAATCGACTCTCCCCCACCACCAAACAAAAAAAAAAACAGAAGAATTTCGGGCCTTGTGCCTAGATTAGAAAAGAATAAATAGTTACCAAGAAATTAACTGATCTTATATTTATTTTATTGATGATTGTAAGAGGAAAATCAACGTCGACTTCAGAAGAAATATTAAAAAAACTGAAGAAGGTTGGGTTAGAAATAAAATCCTTAAGCCTCGCCGGCGAACTGGCAGAGTCGTTAGCATGCCGGGTAAAATTCGTAACGGGATTTCGTCCGTCTTTACGTTCTGAGTTCAAATTCTACCGTGGTTGACATTGCCTTTCATTCTGTTTCAGGGTCGATAACACGAGTATTAGATAAGTACCGGGGTTGATGTCATCGACTAGACCCCTCCCCACACTCTCCCGAACTTGCTGGCCTTGTGTCAAAATTTGAAACCGTTATTATATTTTATTGTAAAGTTGTTTAAAACATTTAACTTGCAAACCGCTGTGCGTCAGCGGGTGGGGAACATAGGTGCTGTAATTGGTGCACGTATGAGGTAGACTGTGTGCATGTATGATTTATATGAGAGAGTGTGTGTGTGTGTTTGTCTAAAAGAGACTGCACTGATTTGTTTATATGGTTGCATGAGTGTGTAATTACGGTGGTGGGGTTGGCGGTCGTGATATGCGTGTGTAAGTGCGTGCGTGATGTTTATAAGTGTCTATGACTTGAATTGTTTGTGAAGTGACTGTGTGTGTGCGACTCTATGACTGCGCCCCCTGCTTTCTAACTAGGTTGCCACGGTAATCAACCAAAAATCAAGAGAGCAGACGACATGTTTGCCCTCCTCCTACCACCACATTACATCATCATCATCATCATCATCATCATCATCATCACCATCACGACACTCTCTATCTCTCGATCTCACAGTTCGTCTATCTCTCTGTTTGTCTTGTAACAGAAACCAGGGATCGCTTCACATCAAGTAGCACGTGAAATTCGATTATAAAAAAATTGGTGATCATGATGATGATGATAACGATGATGGTGGTGGTGGCTGCGTCGTTAGCGGTGGTGACGATGCAATTGGTGGTGGTAGTGCTAGTCATGGCGGTAGTAGTGGTGGTGATCTGATTGGATTGGTGATAGTTGCGGTAGTGGTGGTTGTAGTGATGGCGTTGTTTATAGACGCTGGCAAAGATGGCTGTTGTAATTATGTTAACGCTGGTAGGTTGGAAATTGTGGCAGTGTCTGCTCTAATGATGATTTTTACTGTGGTGGTGGTGGTGGCGGGGTTATTGTGTGCTGGTGATGGCGATGTAGGCGATTCTCATGAGAACACGTACGAGTACTATTTGTTGCTATTATTTAACCCTGGGTTAGCTCTCATTGAGCAACTATATGATTCTAAGCATCTCAACTGTATCTATTCCGCCACATGTGTGTGAATCCCTGTGTGTGTGTGTGTGTGTATATATAGGAGTGGCTGTGTGGTAAGTAGCTTGCTTACCAACAACATAGTTCTGGGTTCAGTCCCACTGCGTAGCACCTTGGGCAAGTGTCTTCTACTATAGCCTCGGGCCGACCAAAGCCTTGTGAGTGGATTTGGTAGACGGAAACTGAAAGAAGCCCGTCGTATATATGTATATATATATATGTATGTGTGTGTATATGT
>NC_069008.1:7076853-7078952 GCF_001194135.2 Octopus bimaculoides | reverse complement strand
CACACACACACACACACACACACACACACACATACACACACACACACACAACAAAATACGGATAGAGAAAATTTCATCTTTGATTCACCATACAAAACCGACGATCGTTTCCGAAGTATCAACTTATTTTGATACAGAAAATATCATTCAAATTAATGTATCGGCAAATACATGCTAGCACAATGTTTTCAAGGTAACCCAAATTAGTTAAACTCAAAGTGAACTAAGGAAATATTTCCAGTAGACGAACGAATACAAAATTAGCGTTAAGAAGAAATATAATCTTAGAAATGCTATTTTTGTATTCAACTTTGGTGACGTCAGTGGAAACGAAAGATTAAGAAATAAACATATGAATTCTACGTTACGACAATCAGAAACATACAGATTCATGTCAAGACAATTAGTTTATTAAATATAGTAAACTTTAAGAACTGAAATATCTAAATGCTTTCCGAAATTTGTGACAACATTTCATTGTAGAACTACCACTAAAATTTAATAATATTAATTTAGAAGTAGTTATATAATGCATTTCTTCAAAGCAAAGATCACACGTAGAATTGCCAATATTGTACGATGGTGCATAACTAATAATGGACCAATTTAAATTATACTTTATGTGCCTGCTTCTTATAATTCCAAATGCATTTACTAAGATTTGTAGAATTATTTTTTCTTCTATACTTAAATGAATTAGAAAGAATATGAAATCTAGATTTCCAAATTGTAGCAGACGAACCTATGTAATAATACAATTATTCCGTAATTATTATCTTACATTGATGCACTATATTTTTCCATAAACATTGATTTTCTAAAGGACAAATAATTTTTTTTACAGTTACATAGGCATTTATTCACTTGTACTTGATACTCATGGTTAAAAGAATTCCTATTAGTCCTCCTCTCTGAATTAGATTATAATAATAATAATAATAATAATAATAATAATAATAATAATAATAATAATAATAATAATCAGTATTTAAACTAGGAGTTAACTGTATTATCAGAGTCAGAATTAGTTTTACTTAAAGAATAGTAATCTAGTTCAGGAAAATTATCATTAGAATTAATTTCGCAATACATATTATCGAATTTATACTTGTTTACAGGTTTTTAGTTAAAGAATTAGGTAGTATCTGAAACACCAAATCTGTAAACAAGTGTAAAATTGATAGTGTGAATTGTGAAATTAATTATAATGATAATTTTCCTGAACTTTCGATTTTGAACATTTTTGAATTGCTTCAGTTTCGGTCTTATTCCTTTTATCAATATGTCCAATATCGATTTGTGGTGTGGAGGTTTTCCCGGTAACAACTTCTGTCGGTAAGTGTGGCTTCACTGTTTATTCTATCAGTTTCTTTATAAATATCACTTTCTTTATCTTTAGTTGGTCCTGGTCCAAACAGACTGGTTATCAAGGTCAGCCGGTCACTCTCCGAAACGCATTATTGATAATGTCTGGTCAACAACTGAATAATAGTTTTACACTGTTTCTTCTTGCAATTTGGCATGCTTTTATTTAGTTGCACCACTTCAATATTTTTTCATTGTCCCTCAAAATTGATCAGAAATGAAAAGAGGAAAAACATACTAAGCAATAAAGCATAAACCAACGTGTATAATATTTTGTTCTTCTATTTGTTGGTTAAAAATAAACGTTGGTATCAGCTAAGTGGTAGCAAAATTACTGATCTGGAAGATTGTCATAAACATCAAAAATTTTGTTCAATATAATATGAAAGATCTTAACATGAATAGTATTTGGCATTAATATCTGACAGATAAATGAAAGCAAAAGACATAACACAACGACATTCCAACTGTGAACATCCAATCATTGTATTTTTCAACACACTTGTATATGTATGCGTATGTGGTTTTATATACATACATACATACATACATACATACATACATACATTCATTCATACATACATACATACATACATACATACGTACATACATAATACATACATACATACATACATATATACGTACATACATACATATACATACATACATATATATACACACATACATACATACATACACACACGCGCGCACACACACACACATACATATATATA
>NC_069008.1:7075662-7076424 GCF_001194135.2 Octopus bimaculoides | reverse complement strand
ATATATATATATATATATATATAGTTAGCTGAGTTAGGGATAAAAATATCCATTATACTATCGGTACATTACTTGTTTAACCATGGGCATGCATATGCAAGCGTATTATGCTCATAAATTATAGGTAAAGACAGGAATCAAAATTTAAAGAAAACAGAAAATGGAGAAATACTGATGAACAACAATTTACTTATTATTTATTAATTCAATTGGTTTATTATTTATCAATTCAATACAAATACACTGCATCTGCTTCCAATGTTGTATGGTATCGCCATTGATATGCTAAAATATTTATCATATTTGGCAATAAAACTGATCTGAAACATGGAGCTTCATTAAAGTGAAGAATGAATAAAAAGAACCTAGAGAAGAAAAAGGAAAAGTTGAATATGGTTATAATCATGCCATTTTTCTAATGTATCTCTTTGGGTAGAGACTGTGAACAACATAGTGCAGTTCTTCCACTTCTATTACATAAAACCCATAGCTTCTAAATATGTTTCTCAAGAACTCAGCTTTGTCATACAACATGAAAACCAACATACTGATAGCAGACTTAGGATAAAGAACAACGCGTCCCCACTATGCAAACCCTATGAAACAAAGAAACATGTACAGAACTTCATGCATTGCGTGAAGTTCTCTGGATATGACCAGAAAGATAGGGTTCGGGCATACAGGGGTGCTAGAAAGAAGTTAAGTCGCATTGTATGTAATGAAACCAGTGGTACCTGCCCTAGATATAGAAGTAAAGACTGG
>NC_069008.1:7068063-7075562 GCF_001194135.2 Octopus bimaculoides | reverse complement strand
TATACATACATACATACGTACATACATACATATATACTGCAAGTAGTTTTATTTTATCAGTCACCGTTATGACCAGTGCGAACACCACCACCACCACCGCCACCTCAACTACAACTGTTATCATTACTACTACTACCGTCCCTTACCTATTCTATTATCATCCTCATCAATGTCATTTTCACTTTCACTTTCACAATCATCATCATCATAATCGCTACCACCACCTCCATCACCATCATTTTCACAACCACCGCCACCCCCATCACCACCACCACCACCACCACCACCACTAATACCATCATCCCTGATCTACCAACATCTTATCACTTCAGCTACCAGCATGTTTACCAGCCACCCCCATCACCACCACCTCTGTGCTATTCTCCCATTATGTGACCATCATCCCTACCCCACACCTACACCGTAATTTGCCTCTCTAGACCATTAGAACGTAGGTGTTGACCCATATCTGCCTTGCTAATTAAGAGGGGAGGGAAGCAGAACGACAGCTCCGACCGTTTACATCTCTCTGATAATGAAAAACTGCCCGATTACTTTTAGTTGCCTGAATTTTTAGAAATGGTTGCCAAATGTTACTGAGATTAGACCTTGCCACGTTATGTACGTATGAATATTTTCTTTGGCATTTAAGTTGTTTTCCTTAGAAAAATATACATTCAAGGCCAAAAATTTGGAACATTTTTTTAAAAACTTAAAAATGGGTATTATTTTTATTTATGCGCCCTTTTATAGCCTAGCCAGGCTCATGGGTCCGGTTGCCCGGTTTTCTATGACGTATGTGTTCCCCCCACCCCAGCTAGACGAGACGCCAGTCCATCGCAGCTTTACTCAAGAAACAGGAAGAAAGAGTGAGAGAAAGTTGGGGCGAAAGAGTACAACAGGGGTCGCCACCCACCCCCTGCCGGAGCCTCATGGAGCTTTTAGGTGTTTTCGCTCAATAAACACACACAACGTCCGATCTGGGAATCGAAACCACGATCCTCCGACCGCAAGTCCACTTTCTTATTAGTTCTCTACAAACATTATTTTGTTCCTCAATTTTTGACGAAATAATCAAGACTCTACTGCTCTGTTCATCAGTCTATGACTTTCACTTCCTGTCTGAGAACAATATCCGGAGCAGCGTGTTTACGCCGGGTCGGTGTTTTGTATTGCAATATTCCATTAGTTTTATCTTTAAAGGTGAGGAAACATTCTGGTTCTGGTGTGACTTGGCTACTGTTGTCAATGCAATCCTTTCTGCATACAGTATAGAAGATGGTTTTAGCTGCAATGTCATATTTCATGCGAAGATAGTATATTGTAGACAATCGACTGATATGAGTGATATTTTCCACACTGAAATGCTACAATCGATATTTTCCATCACAACGTTGCGGTCTAGTGGGATCTTTATCCTTCTTATTAATCAAGTATTTAGCAGCTATATCCTATCCTTCGATATCAAAGGCGTAACCTTCTAGATGAGATATGATATATTTGTCACACATTCACGTGAAGCTGCTATTACTGTAAATGTTGCTGGTATTTACCAACTAGCAGTTTCCTTTTCTGCTGGAAGGAAGAGAATTTTCCTTCTACGTTTCTGTTTAAGTCCTTCCACTCTCAGAACAGTAGTACTCTCGGAGCACTTGTTCAAGAGTTCTTCACCTAATAATTATTGTAATTACCTTCACAGTTGAATATATACATAAGTGGTTCTCGACTAGGTCCATATAAAATTTTGCTAAAATTTATTTTCAATAAATTGGTTGTATTTCTACAATAAACAAAATATTTTAACATTTATGGATGGCTAGAAGGGTCCATCCGAGTAAAATAGAAATTAAAGGGGTCCATGGGTAAAAAATGGTTGTGAAACACTGATATACATGATGTATTCATTTCTCTCTTCACGCTTCTGTAGGCCGTCTGGGCTGATCTTATGCCTCTCTCTCCATCCCTCCGTTTTATGTAGATCCTTCAGTGTCACTGTTGATACAGAAGTTACCAGTCGGTGTTAGTATTTTTCTAATCCTGATGTCCAGTTTACGGATTTTTACAAGTGTCCAGTCTAGTATTCAAAGTGTGGATACTAGCACTGAGACGGCAAACGCATTGCGGGATATAGTTTTACTGAACGCAGGCAGCTCTAACTTCCATATCTTCTTAGGTCTGTTCGCGTATTATTTTATTATTTTAGTTTTACTTACAGTAGTGCCGCTGTCAATTCTTGTCAATTCATATCTATATCCTTTGTTTCGACAGCAATTTTTCTTTAGTTTGACTGCCAAATATGAATACTTATTTTGATCAAACTCCATTCCAATGTCTTGCGAGAGCGTTGTGAACAGTTCTAACTGTCGGGAATATTAATCGAAAGCAGCTTAAGGTCCTCAACTAAGTTGGTGCGACTGGCATTAATTATTCTGTTCTCTGCGGACCCCATCATGCAGTCTTTGCATTTCTTTAACAGAGCATACAAGAGGTTCATTACTTGGACGGAAAACATTACAGGAATATTCCTGCCACCAGGAATATTTCTGTTGATAATCTATTTCTGGTAATGACTACTGTATTTGTTTCGGTTCTTATCAATAGATCGGTGGACTACGCGATGAGTGTCTTGGCTCAGAGTAATGTATATCACATCACGATTAAAAAGCAGTAAAAGCACTGAGAAAGAAAGTTTTGGATGCGGCGTACAAATCGTACAAAGAGAAAGTGAAGGCTGCACTGGAGCAATACAAAATCATTTCAACAACTACTGGATGTCGGGTCCAGTGCAATGACAAACACACGGATACAAATCCCAAAATATTAAGATTGGTTTTATGACAATAGGTCTGCACACTGGTCACACATACAAAACAATTTCTGCTACGTTGCATGCCTTGATAAATAAAAACATTTCCGAAGGACTAAATACTCAGAATCAAAACATGTAATCCAAAAACTGATTAGAAAAAAGGAGGGAATTTTAGAAAATCATGGCTCGTGAGTTGGAAATGTTTACCAGACAAAATATGGCCATAGAAACATCCATACAACTGCCAAAAACGGACATGGTCCCAAATCGAGTGCACCATCTCCCGTCAAGGATACGAACCACAACCTAAACTAGAACAGTATGCAGAGAGGAAGGCAATGGGCAGCGTAATGTTAGAAAATTACATAATGAAAAGGCCAATACTGATGACGAAACCATCAGATAGAATAGAAAGCGAATTAGGAAAACATGGAAATGAGTCATCGGCGAGCGAAGCAACAAGAACTCTTCATTAGTGTTGGACACAATGATGGGAGAATGAGAGGTGGAGACAGAGGTTGGATGGAAGAGCTTGAGATGAAGTGGCATGAGCTCAGCCAGTTCTAATGACAGAAGACTATTATAGCAGTGGTAGAAAAAGCAGAGAGAGAGAGAGAGAGAGAGTGGATAGCAATTCTATAGGCCAAAGGTTGGAATGTCCATGTAAAATTTTATGTCAATCAGTTGAGTGGATGTCTGTGTGTGCAGTGGCGGTAGCAGCAGCAGCAGCATCCCAGATGTGAAAGTACTACTCCATTGTGAGCCTCGACTGAACATGGTAGATTATCAATTGATATGGAGTACCTTCTGGGCCAGTCGTAGGGATACGATTCTATCTATGTTAAAGACGTGTTTTTGCTTGGAGAAACACTCGGTGATAGTGGTGTCCAACAGTTGGGGCGATTTTAGAACTCTAGCTGAGTATTGATCATAATTAAGAGTATCATGGTGCGAGGATGCTTTCTTGATATGATTAAACTTTGTGTCTTGCTGTTGTAAAGACAGGGTTAATGTAGCTCTACAAGTCAATGCTTTCATAGAGTCAGTGTGTGTATGGTGCGTGGTACGCTGGTTGTGAATGGAAAATGCATGGTTGGAGAATGTTAGAGAGGAATGAAGTGTAGTGTTATCCCCGCGAAAGCGGATGTTGTTGGATGTAGTGGCAAGTAAGTCACTGGCGTATTGAAGGAATAGAAAAGGAAAAAAAATTAAAACTGGAGCTCACTGGAGTCGATAGATTGAGAGACAAAAAGAACTTCATCGCATACGCGGCAGTGGAAGCCACTGATCCTAGAGATGGGTGAGAGATGAGTAGAACCCATAGGGAAGAAACTTCGGTAGATTCGCATGCTAGACCTACTCGAAAGCGTTGCTGGTGTAGAGGGGAAACAACATTGATGTCACCAAATTCCTTCAAGACAACAGTCCAGCGGTGGTGACAGAACGCAGTAGGTCCCCAGTGGATCAGGTTATTTAGAAACCGTAAGGAATAGCATTAAAATCTTCGGTCTGCAAATTGTTTCTAACAACAACACCTTACTTGAATCAAAATATGTTTTATACTCTTCAAGAGATAGAAAAAAAAAATCAAGAACAGTATGTACCGTTCTATATACTATTTTCGTCGACTTCAAGAAACATTTAACACTATAAAGTGTGCCATGGTGTCAGCTGTTTTGCTAAAGTTGGGTGTGCCTGCAAAATGTTAGGCTAACTGCATTGATAAATGATGGTGCAACAGGCTCCATCATGCTGAAAGAAATGGGTATTCATTGTTTTCAAAGGAATACTGAACTAAATAGGTGTCGCGGAGAGAAGCACGTTTTTACGAAACACCTTTAATCTCATAGGATTCTATCGGTTGCCTTTTAAAGGAGATCGTGTCGTTGGGATTCCACCCCCACGCGACATGTTTGTATGTCTGTGGTACTTCGAATTCAATATTCCATCAATTACACTGTTGTCCCCTCAGTGGGGGATGTAGTTCAGGAGTTGGTTCTGAATAATTTTGTTGTGATCTTTTGTTATTGTTGTAGTTTTTGCTGTCCAATTTTTCTTACTGTGGTTTTTCATGTAATTATGTTTTTGCCTGTTGCTGTTTACATTTTGGTCGATGTTTTTGTGTTTTGCTGTTGTGGCTGGTATCCTGACTTAATTCTGATCCAACTCCGACCGAATAGATCTATGCTCCCAGACACTCTATCCTTGAGCACCGTCTTTTTAATGTTATGCAGACAACGTACCTTTTCATATTAGGGTTAAATGTACGGGTGTAATTACGGGGAGAAATAGCTGCTATTTCTAGCAGGTCGGGAATCGATGTAGAGGCTTCTTCTATGGGTGGCTAACGTCTACTATCCCGCGACCTTCCTCTCTCTAACCTTTCGAGTTTTGAGAATAGTCGACCTAACTTGCTCGAAAATACGTATTTTTGAGTCCACGATCCATTATTCCTCCTCCTTCTCCTCACTTGAGGCATAGTCGGAGAACAATAGAAGCATTTCCATGTTATGGTGTGAGCATGTGCCTGTGTTTTCTAGAAAACCTTAAGACTTCTTTGTATTGTTGCTGTTTATTTTTACATTTGTGTGTGTGTGCGTGTGCGCACGCGTACGAGTGTATGTGTGTGAGAGAGAAAGAGTGTGTGTGTGTGTGTGGTCGTCGTTTTAATTGTTGCTATGGACGCGGCAAGGACCGTAGAGCAGTCTATTCTTTACGTGGTGGGGGTGGATTACAGGTGGTCCTCAGGGGGAGATTGCATCCATTTATGTGGAAACAATTACTCCTTTCTTTCACAACAAGAAGCAGTTGCATACCATTCGGAATGTATTTTTGGGTGGGAATCTTCTCTAAATTTACTAAACCAGTTTTTCTACCGGGAAAAGTTTCATTTCCAAAACTTTATTTTGTTTCTTGCAACACCACTCTTGTCAAAAGCCCAAGGCAGATATTTCCTAATAAATAACATACCTCACTGCCATCTTTGCTGTTCACCGGACCATGTAAGTGAAATTGTTAAACCATCAGAATGCCTCTTTCATTAAATGTCATCTCTTTCCGTTCCAGAACGTCTGGCACAAATAACAAAATCTACCTAATTTCCACAACCGCATCGAACCTAGAATCTAGAATCTTTGCCTAGAAGCACGTAGGTTCTCAGATGAGCCTATTCTTCGTGAGCAGTTCTGACTTTGTAGTTATCACCGTGGAGGCGCAATGGCCCAGTGGTTAGGGCAGCGGACTCGCGGTCATAGGATCGCGGTTTCGATTCCCAGACCAGGCGTTGTGAATGTTTATTGAGCGAACTCTGCTGTACTCTTCCACCACAACTTTCTCTCACTCTTACTTCCTGTTGTGCCTGTAATTCAAAGGGTCAGCCTTGTCACACTGTGTCACGCTGAATATCCCCGAGAACTACATTAAGGGTACACGTGTCTGTGGAGTGCTCAGCCACTTGCACGTTAATTTCACGAGCAGGCTGTTCCGTTGATCGGATCAACTGGAACCCTCGACGTCGTAAGCGACGGAGTGCCAACACACAGTTATCACTACATTGATCTTGTTATTGTTTTTGTTACTGTTATTGTTGCTGTTGGTGGTGGTGGTGGTGGTATTTTAAAATAGTAATTTTAAAGAATTAGGGTTAGATATAAAGGTGTAATTACAGGGAGACATAGCTGCCATGTCTAGCAAGTCGGGAAACGATGTAGAGGTTTCTTCTATGGGTGGTTGACGTCAAGAGATACAACAATACGTTTAAAATACGTACAATAAAATAGACAATGACATGACTAAAATGAATACAAGATGGGCGATTTTACAAATTGTTAAAATATTGGAAGTCTCAATATTTCAAGTTACACAACGGTGTATGTAAGCGTATATGTGGAGCCTGGGCGTTACATAAATTATGCAAAAATCAAGGAAAGGTAATTTCTGCTCTAAAATTTTATCAAACTACCCTAGAAGGTATTTAGTAAACAAGGTAGCATTTTAGCTATATTTTGATATTGTTTTGGATCAAACAGTGATGGTAGTGTCGTTTCTGTTGTTGCTGTCGTTCTTTTTATTGGAGGTACTCCATTCTCTCACTCCATCATTTTCTAATCTTCCCTCTTCTTCCTCTCTTTTTCATCATCTGTCATCCTCATCCATTATTTTTCGTGTCTTTTTTTTTTCAGTACTTGCTGAGCAAGCATTTTCTTTCGTCTGCTTCAACGAAAAGACCTTTCCTTTTTGTTTCTGGCCAGTTTGCACACGAACTGGTTAACATCAATGAAAGACAGAAAATCCTCTTAAATCGCACAAACAGAGAAGAATTTAAGAAAAAGTTGTGGACAGCAAAAAATTATTTGACATGTATTGTGGAAACAACAACATTAACAATCCTTTCTGCTGTAGGTACAAGACCTGAAATTTTTTAGGGAAGGGTGCTAGTTAATTATATCGGCCCCTAGTGCTGAACTAGTGCTTATTTCATCGACTCCGGAAGGATAAAAGGCAAGGTCGACTGCAGTGGAATATGAACTCAGAACGCAGAAATGGAGAAAATGCCGCTACGCATTTTGTCCTGCGTGAAAACGTCTCTGCCAGATCGTCATCTTGACAATAACAATAATAATGGTAATGTTACTAAAGAACAAAAAGAGGAGGCTGAAGAGGAAGAAGAAGAAGAAGAAGAAGAAGAAGA
>NC_069008.1:7066574-7068053 GCF_001194135.2 Octopus bimaculoides | reverse complement strand
AAGAAGAAGAAGAAGAAGAAGAAGAAGAAATGGTGACAACTGGAGCTGAGTTAAAAACTAAGCTGAGTAATTGTATTTGTTTTGCTCCTACCAACCGCGACCATCCCATCTTTTCCTGGGTATGTACTACTACATTGTTTCATTTAATTTCATTAAGACGCAATGGAGGGAGATTTGGCTGTGGATTCTAGCCGGCGGATCGATGGCGTAGAGGCTTTGCTGCCGGGTCATTGCCATGGTGATGATGTTTTAGTCGTAGGTCGACTCTTGTCGAGGAGATCTGGAGTCAAAAAGATTCTAACCGAAACCCAACACGTCTTTTCATGGATATCTAATATTACATTTCCTATTTTTTTTTTTTTGTTTTTCAGCGTTTGAGACGGAAGGGACATGGTTTGAGGATGATTTGGCTGCTATTTCTTATAATCCAAGCTTCCACGCAGGGGCACCCTCGTTAGCTCTTCTAAGGCTAAATTTAAACAGCCGGAAGTTAAGAAGGTTATTGATGTGTAGAGAAGTGTGCAGTGTTCAGAGGTGTCTTCGCATCATGTGACACGATGAGCAAGAGAAAGAGGAGTGACAAATAAAAAACAAAAGCAAAACCAAAAACAAAAAAAAAACAATGGTTGTGGTGGTGGTGACGGTGGTGAGGGTGATGGGGGTGTTGGTGGCGTTTAATGAGATTATTAAATTATATTGCCTTTAAGGAAGAAAAGAAAGACAGAAAGAAAGAAGAAAAAGGTGACAGTGGTGGTGGTAGTAGTAGTTGTGTATATGTGTGTGTGTGTGGGAGGGGAACGAGGAATTGGCGCTTGTGTCGGTGGTGATGGTGGTAGTGTTTGTGGTAGTGTTTGTAGTGGTGATGGTGTGATGGTGATGGTGATGATGATGATGATGATGAACACAGACAAACTGACAGAGTGACAGACGAAGAGAATATGAAAATGTCCTCTCCAAGTTTGGAAGGAAAAAAACCTCGGCAGATGGCGACTAGCTAAAATAATAAAACAAAAGCAACAGCAAATATAAAGGCCAAAAAACAACAGCAACAATAACAACATCAATTATACCATCCCAGCAATGAAATTACTGCAACAATAGCGAGAACACGAATAGATACAACAGTATTAACAACAACAGCAACACAAACATTGGCTACCAAGCAGAACAGCGACAGTAACAAATGCAATAAACAATACAAACAATCAAAATGGCGGCTAGAGTATATTTATTTATTTATTTATTTGTTTATCGTTTTTATTTGTTTTTCCTTTGTTTTGGTGGAAGTTGCGTGTGTGCAGCTAACTCGTTCTGTTCCAGTGAGTGGGTGGAAGTAGCAGTAGAAGGTGGAGAGAGGTGGTGGGAGAGGCGGTGTGAGTGGAGAAAAATCAGAGGAGAAAGAGGGGTGGGCGTAGGGGGAAGGAGTGAGGTAGGTGGACAGTGACGTTTTAAGGAGAAATGTAAAGACCCTCATACAAA
>NC_069008.1:7061953-7065093 GCF_001194135.2 Octopus bimaculoides | reverse complement strand
CCTTGTGGCAGAATTTGTAACCGATATTATAAGCATATTTAAAGTAGCGAGTACAGGATCGTTAGTGAGTCGGGAAAAATGCTTAGCGGTATTTTGTCCGTCTTTACGTTCTGAGTTCCAATCCCGCCGAGGCCGACTTTACCTTTCATCCTTTCGAGGTCGATAACATAAGCGTCAGTTTAACATGTGTGCGTGTATGCGCGCTCATGTGTGTGTGTGTGAGAAAGAGAAAGAGACAGACAGACAGACAGAGAAAGTGAATGTGAAAGAGAGACATAGAGGAGGAAATTTGGTGCACGTATATATCTAACTAAACAGACGACAGATAAATAGATAGATAGATAGATAGATAGAAAGAGAGAGAGAGAGGGAGGTAGAAAGAGAAAGAGGGGAGAGAGGACAGGCAGAGAGAAAGAGAGAAAGCTGAAAACTCTGTTCTAAGGATGCCATCGAACGACATCTCGAAAAAGTAAATGGGAAAAAGATGATGACTTTAACAAGATGTACATGGACCAAAATGCATCATCACAAATATGCGCACTCTTGAGTTAGCATTTTCTCAGCCCATAACCAACAGAATAGCACATAATCCAAACGAATTCTTTGATCCCCAGAATTCAGTTGCAGAAACACAGTTAAAAATGAATAGTATTATGGAAGAGGATATACTTACACCTATTAATGATCTCGATTCAAACTCAGCTTCCGGACCAGATGGTCTCTCAGCCCTATTGTTAGAAACGTGCAAAAACAGCGTCACCAAACCATTAAAGATGCTATTTCAAAAGTTGCTAGATACCGGCATATTCCCAGAACTACTGAAATACACAAAAGTAACACGTATATACGAAGGAGAAAACAAGGCTGAAGCTAAAAGTACAAACCTGTTTCTCTCACATCTCACGCATCTAAAATTGTCAAACGCATTGTCCGAAAAAACAATACTTACGTACCTTGAGGAAAACAACCTCTTAGATAATATACAACATGGTTTTTGGACTGGACGAAGTTGTCTGTCACAACTATTACAGTACAATAACAATCTTCAATAATCTGTTGAGAGGGATGAAAACTAACTGTCTACTCCTTGATTTTGCTAAAGTGTTTGTCAAGAGTGACTATGGTATCACCTAGCATAGACTAAGGGATTTTTATATCGCATGAAAACTTGGAGAATGGTTCTTTGAGGGCACGGTTCTAGGACTATTGTTATTTATCATCACCCTATCAAGTATAAGCTCACAAGTGCACTGGGCCTATTTGACGAGCAACTCCGATACCAAAAAAAAAAAAAAGAAAAAGAAAAGGAAATATCATCGATTGGTATCAAAACTCCGGAAGATGTTGTCACACTTCAAAAGGAACATAACTCCATTTATTAATGGTTATTAATGGATAGATAAAAAACAATATGAAATTAAATGCATCAAAATTTCAGGTTCTGCATTACGGATGGAATACATGCAGATCACATTTTTGACGCCAAATGACACAGTAATTCAGAGCGCTAATAACATACAGGGCCCAGGAGTAATCATGTCAAATCACTAAACTGAGAAATCATGTCACATCACCAAACTGACCTCTCAATGCAGAAATCTTATAGGATGAATCCTACGAACCTTCGAGACAAGGGACCGCTAGGTATGCTGATTATATAGAAAATCTTAGTTCTGAACAGATTGGACTACTGCCCACAGCTTTGGTCTTCAAACTCATCCGGTCTCATAGTACAGATTGAAGGTTACAAAGAACGTTCACCAGTAAAATACCTTCGGTTAAAATCCCGAATTACTGGGAACGTTCGAAAGTTCTGCGTCTCTACTCTCTTGAATACCGAAGTGAAAGATATGCTATGACATACGTAAGGAAAATCCTGGAGAGGCATGTTCCAAACTTCGGCATTAGAGAGAATTTTAGTGCATGAACTGATAGATATTGTCAGCTTCGAAATATACCACTTTCGAAATGATGAGCAAAAAAACCTATTATACCAGTCCGACATTTTGAGATCCTCTGAATATCAACTGCATACCTAAAGAAATCAGAAAAGCAAAAAAATAAAAATAAAAAATAAAAATAAAAAACCTACTGAAACATTAGAAAAAGCAAAACGTTGAATAAACGGTTAACAACGATACCAGACCAGCCAACAATTGAAGAATACATTCAGGGAAGATCGGCTGCAGACCGTCTTCCAGCCAAAAAGCGATGACAAAAGAGGAAGAAAATATATTAAGGCAGTGCTCCAGCATGGTCGTAGTCCTACGACTGAAATCAATAAAAGAATAGAAGATTATATGCACGTATGCATCTATCTATCTATCTATCTATCTATCTATCTATCTATCTATCTATCTATCTACCTATCTATCTATCTATCTATCTATCTATCTATCTATCTATCTATCTGTCTGCCTGTCTGTCTGTGTATCTGTATGTCTGTGTCTCTGTCTATCTGTGTGTATCTGTCTATCTGTCTGTATGCATGCATGCATGCATGCATGCATATAATATATATGTATATATATACATACATGCATGTTTGTACATATATGTATATATATATATATATATATATATATATATATATATATATGCATATATATATATACATATATTTACATATATATACATGTACACACACACACACACCCATATACATACATACATACATACATACATACATACATACATACGTACATACATATATACATACATATGGAAGAATGAGTACACAGCAGCGGGAAAGTGGATTCTTCTTAACTTTTTAATGAAATTTATGTTATGTTAACTATCAGAAAATCAAAGTATTAAACTGAAGAAAATCAGTAATTTTTCAATCAGAATTCAAATCACAAATGACGTTCCGCCATTAAAGACATTTTTGATCACTAGTCCAAGAAATTAGACAGTTCGGGTCTTATGGGAGTATTACTTTTTTATAATCTTTGCTTGGCGCTCGAAAATGTCTTAAACATATAAAAAGATATTAATTATAGATTCCTTGTAAATGTCTGTCTGTATGTCTATACATATATAATGTGTGTGTGTGATTGTGCGTGTGCGTGTATGTGTGTATGGAAGTATGTGTGTCTGTATGTATGTGTGTATGTATATATATATATATATATATATAT
>NC_069008.1:7060858-7061920 GCF_001194135.2 Octopus bimaculoides | reverse complement strand
TATAATCATGCGTAAATGCTTACATTCATACATATTTAATACATACATAAATACACACATATGTATGTATGTATGTATGTATGTATGTATGTATGCATGCATGTATGTATGTGTGTGTGTGTGTGTGTGTATGTATGTATGTATGTATGTATGTATGTATGTATGAGGACAGTCAAGGGCTTTGTAGTGCTAACTAATAAAGTACACTTGTAGTCTGTATTGAGTGCTATATATGAAAGTAACCCACTTCGATTGGAATAATTTCAGTGTGTTGAACACATTATATGTGTGTGCCTGTGTGCGTGCGCCTTTATCTATGTATGCGTTGTATGTACGTATGTGTGCAGACATGTAATCATGTATCTATAAATGCATACATATATATATACATACATACATACATATATATATTTATGAATGTGTACACAAATATATGAATATATGTTTGTGTATAATATATATATATATATATATGAGCCATGGTCTTAATAATATTAACAATGTACTAAATGAAATACGTAAAATAAATTTAATTTTGTTTCTATCTGAAGTAAGAAATTGATGATATTTTGAACAGCTTTAAAGAAATGTCGATACAATTTGAAGAAATTCATTTGTAATTTCCCAGATAATATATTATTTTGAGAGAAGATGATATTTGTTATCTTGCGCAATTCGAGTATGGAAATGTTGCGCGCCTGTTAGTGTTTGTCATTGGAAGTATAATCATCTCGGTCGTGACCGATCAACGCGCAGAAATTTTAAAGAGAGAAACGGAGTTACAAATACAGACACACATTGATACATATACATAAACATCTATATACATACTTTACATACACACTCGCATACACTGATTACAGTATGTAATCAGCGAGTTCATGTTACTAATAGCGTCAAAATTAGCAACAATGTGACATCTGCGTAAAATGTGTAAATGAAATTATCCTATGTCCAAATTTGGCAAAATGCGTTTTTATTTTTTCAGATGCTTCAGATGTTTTAGACTTACGACACTTTTGCATAATAACAACGATACATACATACATATATATATATATA
>NC_069008.1:7059525-7060538 GCF_001194135.2 Octopus bimaculoides | reverse complement strand
ATGTGTGTGTGTGTTTCCATGGTTGTAAAAGAGCCGAAAGAAATAGTCCAACCAAATCTGACTTAAGGCCACGTGGAACATCCTCTTTTGAAATGCTTTTGAAATGTTCTCCATCAGATTACTTGTTCGTCATTCTTTGGCTCTTCGTTTTCTCTTTCAGTGATAATTAACCTAGGTAAAGTGAATGATTCTGAAAGTTAATCACTGACACTATGCAGTGCCACAGGGACAAACCTCTGCCCTATCCATTAGGCCATCTGAGCTCTTAGTTCGTCACACTACCTCTTCAACCATTTCCGTTTAGCAAATGTCACTGACAGTACATTGAACAACCCAACGCTATAGTGCAAAGGGACTTCATCGTTATTTAAGTTACCCTGAAGTTTTATAACAAGCCGAAACCCAAACACCATTGTCACTTTTACTTTACTGTCTGAAGCAAGACTATCACAACTATTGTTGTTGTTTAGCAGACCTGTGACCAGAGGCTCTCCAAGCATGATCGACTCGTCTTAATGCTAGACATTGTATCTAAGAGTACACTAATATATCTGTTATCCTGTTTTCAGCCCTAACAGCATTACAAACATTTGGAGAGAGATTTAGCTGCTATTTCTAACAGGTCTCACTGTAGTTTTCTTCATAGTAGGCTAGCAAATGTATATACACCTACATGTGATAGCAGGATGTAAACTAAGGGAATTTAGCTCCCATTTCTAACAGGTTAATTTACCATGTAGAAGTATGCCTGGATGGTTCAAACAAACATATGAGGGTTGGGTGTAAATGTGTTTCTGTGAATATGTGAGTAGAGGGTGCAATGTTGTTATTTAGCTCGAATCGACCAGCAGGACATTTTCGTCTTTTATACAAATATTCTACCTCAGATTACGTTGTCCAGTAATGTTTGGCGTTGCTTTTATGACCGCAGGATATTTTGAGGGAGATTTGCTTGACATTTCTAACTGGTCTATAGAGATCTCAAGACGACGAGCTGGCAGAAACGTTAGCAC
>NC_069008.1:7052463-7057768 GCF_001194135.2 Octopus bimaculoides | reverse complement strand
TATATATATATATATATATATATATATGATATATATATATTTATATATACAAATATACATATATACATACATTCATACATAGATACATCCATACGTATGTATATACATATATACATACATGATGACCACTTCCTCATTCTCGAGTATCAGAGTGCGATGCTGGCACGTCAGGCGATAACTGAGCATGGTGTTGTTGTTTTTTTAAGTAAGGAGAAGCCCTGCACACAAACAAATCCTACTTTGTCAGCAACGATGACAGATACCTCCAAAAAAATCTAGTCAACATCATTGGCTGTCATCGAGCCGTAGTTTTCACCATTAGAATTTTCCTTCTCCTTAAAAAGCGTAAGGGTCACTCATTCGTAGTAATGTGGTACCCCAAGCCTACATTTCCATTCTCATAGTTCCCTGCTGTTGCGTCTGGTAATTGTTGTAAACATGTCAATCTTCTGTGCAGCGGCTGTGTTTTCTGTACCCAAGTTACCAGTCTGTCGATGATTGCTTCAGGAACTACTGAGTAATTGCAGGACCAAGCTTTTGTACACCATATTTGATGGCCGTTGACTTTAATGAGTCCATATGCCCTTTGACAGGCTTTGATTTTTATCCTGTAGAGTGTCCAATCACCCTTTTCCTTAAACATGCTTAGTGAAGTTGTGGAGTTGCCAGTTTAGTCGCCGATGATCCCATTATGCAACAGGGTGTACTGGATTACATATTATCAGTAGAGCTCACAAATGACCTCACACACACACACACACACATGCACACACAGGCACAGGCGTGGCTGTATGGGAAAAAAACTTGCTTCCTAACCACATGGTTCCGGGTTCAGTCTTAAGAGTGATGTTACCACTATCCTCTATGGAAAAACAAGTCTACCCTTCAAGTCCACTTGAATGATCTACACAATTACAAAAATGTAAGTATTCAAGAAGGTATTCAAGAAGGTATTCAAGTGGTAATGAACTGATTAATGTTGAACGTTAGCAAATTTTTCTAAATTAATTGAAATTTGCGCCTTCGTTGGAGAAACGTCTAAAGCTCAATGACAAGATTGAACTACTATCAGGGCGGCGAGCTGGCAGATACGTTAGCACGCCGGGCGAAATGCGTTCTGAGTTCAAATTCCGCCGAGGTCTTCTTTGCCTTTCATCCTTTCGGGGTCGATTAAATAAGTACCAGTTACGCACTGGAGTCGATGTAATCGACTTAATCCCTTTGTCTGTCCTTGTTTGTCTCCTCTACGTTTATCCCCCTGTTGGCAATGAAGAGATTAATATTGAACTACTATCTCAAACATTGGGGGATCATTTCAAGAAATTTAGTATTTAGTGTTTTCATAGAAAGTTAAATATTGTTATAATAAATCTCTGAACGAGGTATAAACAGTAGCAGCACGACAACGTGAAGTATATTTGCCACTTAAATGCGGCTAACCCGTAAGGGTGAATGCTACTGTAGCTTGTAGCCCCAGGAAGACACCTTCTCCAGCTGGCTATTGACACACTTTCAATAAAGATACTTATAAAAATATATATGTATGTATATACACATACGCATAAATGTATATATATATGCATATATTTACACACATACAAACGCATACATACTCACACGCACATATATACACACGCACATACATTTACATACATACATGATACACATGCATTTATGTATAACACAACAATGCGCGAAGCTGTCGTCAAGGGATCCCTTTTTGACTTCAGGAGTTCCGATTGAAAGTGCGTGGAAAACATAGAGACTCGGAAGTAAAGCATATCACTGAAGGAGTAATATATGGGTGTGGGCAAATGTCTAAACTGTGCAAACACACACACACACACAAAATGTAATTTAGATTCCGTTGAGTTAGGTACTTAAATTGAGGTACCTTGTTAGGACGAACCTATTTGCACACATTATCAATATTAGGTGAGTATCAAACTCTACATAGAATTTTTCCACCTGATATTCATGCAGTGTATGCAAATGGCCCGACCCAACTTAGTAATGCTGTAATGCTTTGAATGATCAATTAAAGGAGTCGTTCGAAACGGCCGTAATGAATTGACACTTATATACGTGTGTGTGTGTGTGTGTGTGTGTGTGTGTGTGTGTGTGCGTGTTGACAAACTGCTTTGGCGACAAAAGAAGTAGATTTCAATATTGTTGGAAATAGAGATCTATATTCATTGAACAGTACAGCTATAGAAACTTACACTCAGGACTTTTAGTATCTGTATGAACGACACGATATTCGTCGCACTTCTTCAGATGTATAAGCCCGGTGCACTTTGCACCGTCGATTACAAAATCACTTTTTTGTGCGTGTCTGTGTGTCTGTATATCTTTGTCTGTATATGTTTCTGTATATGTGTGTGTATGTGATACATATCTATCTCGTAACTTAGACATACACATACGCAACACACAGAAATAGAAACGCGCATACACAGGAAAACAGATGGTAGAAGACAACAAATAGCAGTAGGCAATACATAGTGGTCGGCATGGCAGTGTGGTTAAAAAGTTCGTTTTGCAAGCACGAGGTTTCAGGTATTCGATGTCCGGTACTTTATGCAAGTGACTTCGATCACAATCCAAGATCGAGCAATGTCTATTGGCAGAACATAGATAAATGAACCGTCGCTTAGGATAGATTATTTTCTACTTCAATTAATGCCTTGCTATGTCCGTCTACATGGTTTACTTATTAAAGGATGCTTTTACCTACGTCAGATAGTGTATCTTTGTGAGATCCACCCTATGCAGGAATATACGATGTATGTTTGACTGAGAAATATCATATAGAAGACACCTCACCAATAACGTGGAGTGTGTGTGGGGGGTGATGAGCAGAACTATTTTCGACTTCTAGATACGATACAACACTTTTGCTGTCTTATTTATAACAAAAGACAAACCACTGCTGACATCAACCTGCATGTAACACGCCGCCATCTTGTATTTTTCTTCAGCAACTACCATGAAAATACATTGAAGATCACTGCGTCCAAATTCCTTGATACGATCGTGAGCGCATGGTACAGAATTATTATGTAAAGGTGCGACATACAAACACACACACATACACACACACACATACACAGACATACACACACACACACACACACACACACACACACACACACACATACAAACGTTTATACGCACATACACATATACATATTTATTCACACATACACTCAATACACAGACATACGCATATATATATGTAGGCGTATATTTTGCTCTATAGCTAAAATAAATGTACAAACATGCATACATTCATACATTACACAAACAAACTCTCATAGAATACATTATCATGCCCACACACATAGTTACATATTCACATTTTTTTTTCTGGAAAGAAAAAAATATATACATACACACTCTTTCATACAGACACATACACATAAAAATATCAAAATATATACACACACGTATATATATATGTGTGTATGCGTGTGTGTGTGTGTGTGTGTGTGTGTGTATGTGTGTGTGTGTGTGTGTGTATGAATACGCGAGGGTGCGTGAGTGTTTGTATACATATATATCCACACACTGCCGCTTCATTACATATTTTGCTGAAGGTGTATGTGGGTATACCAATGTGTGTGTATATATATATATATATATATATATATATATATATATATGAATGTATGTAGGAATTTGTGTCTTCTTATGTATGTGTGTCAATACCGACGCACGTGACATCATCTTTTACGTATTTATTAAGTACACACACACACACACACAGACATACACACAAACACACACACACACACACGCAAGCAACAATGAATTCACACTAATACATATACATATATACACGTTTGAATCATACATTGACACAGTGTACAAACGTACACATACATACATGTACACAGTGTGCACACAGAAATATATATATATATATAGTAGACACACGTGCACATATACGCCAGGAGCGTTGTAATCGACGATTCGCCCTCGTTACTGTAGCAAAGTTTGTTTTCTCTTTTCAACCCGTTTAGACAGGCGCTCTCACACATACATAGACATACAAACATACACACATAAATGTGCATATATATGTATATGTATATTACACACACACACACACACACACACACACACATATAATGCATGTCTATATGTATGTACGTATGTATGTATGTTTATGTGTGTGTACACATACACAAAGAGTAGGGTTTCTTTGACCGTAGGGGTCGCTGTAATCGGGTCTTCATCCGTGAACAATTATAGATAGATGTGCAGCCATTAGTATAAAGGAAATCTTTTTACCTTTTTATATATCTGTATATCTGTATCTCTCTTTCTTTCTCTCTCTCCCTCTCTTGCTTTCTCTTTCTGTGTGTGTGTGTGTGCATGTGTGTGTGTATGTGTGTGTGTGTGTGTGTGTGTGTGAGTGTAAGTATAAATTACAGCCTGTGCGACTGTTTATCTGTGCATAAATGCTTATGTATCGCCGTGTGTATGTTTATGTTACACAGCGTCAGTATAGTGGTGTCGTTTAGCGGCTGTAATTGTTCGTTGCATTAGTGTGTGTGTGTGTGTGTGTGTGTGTGTGTGTGTGTGTGTGTGCACATGGGTGTATGTATGTAAGTATGTATGTTTACACGTATATGTACTGCTGCGCGTGCCTCCAATCAGTATTGTATTCATGTATTCATGTGTGTTGATCCATTTTTCTATGCATTAGCATCCACACACACACACACACACACACACACACATACATACACACACTCTCACTCACGCACACTAATTCGTACTCATTTGTATAAAGACATACATACACACATATATATACATGCATAGTTATATGTACATATAGTCATGTATAAATGTGTGTGTGTATGTGTGTGTCTGTGTGTGATTCATGTTTCAATGCACAAGAGATTGCAGCTAGGATGTGCACGTTTGGTTAATTCAATGAACGACCGTTAGAGGGCGATAGTGTGAGTGTAAATAAGGCAATAACTCTAAGATTCAATTACTGCTTGCTGTGTTCAGACAACTCTTCTTCACCTCTCACTGCACTGGGCTAGCAGCAGGGGCGTGGGGAGAGGTATTGGCTGTACGGACGGTAGTGGCGGCGGCGGCGGCGGCGGTGGTGGTGGAGGAGGAGGTTATGGCGGTGGTCGTGAATTGATGCTCTATTTGCGGAGGTGACGGTAATGGTTTTGTAGTGGTGGCGATGGTGGCGAGGGGTGGGAATCGCGGTGGCTGTGTATTCGCTGGCTTCGAAGTGGTTGTGTGATGAAGTCGGCGCGAGGGTAATACAAGTTTA
>NC_069008.1:7050004-7052254 GCF_001194135.2 Octopus bimaculoides | reverse complement strand
TATATGCTTGCGTGTGTGCGTATGCATGTCTGGTTGTGTGTGTATGCGTGTGTGTGTATGCGTGCGTGCGTGTGAGTGTGTGTCCATGTCTGTGTGCGTATGCGTGTGTGTGTATGCGTGTGTGTGTATGCGTGCGTGTGTGTGAGTGTGTGTCCATGTCTGTGTGTGTATGCGTGTGTGAGTATGTGTGCTTGTTTGTGTGTTTGTGTGTGTAACCGTGTGTGTGTGTGTGTGTGTGTGTGTGTGAGAATGCATATCTGTTTGTGTGTATGTATAAATATGTATGTACATGTGTGTGTATGTGCGCATGTGTGTTTGTGTGTGCATGTATGTGTGCGTGTGTGTGTGTGTGAATGTGTATATGATGTTTTACACAGTGTGTACTGATGTGTACATATGTGAATGCGTGTGTAGGTGTGTGTTCTTTTATTCTTTTACTTGTTTCAATCATTTGACTGCGGCCATACTGGAGCATCGTCTTGAAGGGTTTTAGAAATTGACTTCAGGACTTACTGTCTGTAAGCCTAGTACTTATTCTATCAGTTCCTTTCGCCGAATCGCTAAGTTACCTGGGCATAAACTTACCAGTACATGCTAAGAAAGTCTATAAGAGTCTATTAGAGTCTTGAGAGTCTATTAGAGTCTATACACGTAGATTCCATGTAGAACTGCGAAGAAAAGCAGGATTTGAACTTCGGGACGCAAGACAAAGATTTCGTGGTTTTCGAAAATGTCGCTTGCTGACTTTCCCTAGTTTCAGCGTACAAGTTATTTGTATTGTCTTTCGAGTGCAGTTCGTGTGATTTATAGACTTGCAGAGATGCGATTTGGTTGTTTCTGTAAGGTGCGTCGCGGTCGGCTGGATTTTTGTCGTTCTTTTATCGTGTGTTGCCGCCAGTTGAAAGTCGGATTGAGGAATTTCAATACGAAAATGCATCTTTCGTTTCTTTACAGATTCACAGATTGTAGCTTAGTGGGGCTGCGTATTTCAAGTTGAAATGGGTGCATATAAATTTCTTTAAGGCAGAACTTAACTTCTAATTCAGCAGAAATGTAAAAGATATTTTACTGATATATGGAGTTTAAACGTTGATTCCGATAGTTCAATTCCCGTCTCCAGTCGTAAAAATCATCTCTTCACAGGAATACAGCATTTGGTTGAAAAGGCATGCAGTTCTGAAGTCGGGTGTCACCAGAATGTAATAATTTATATGTATCAAAAAATGAGAGGAAGAAAATAATTAGTATTATGGCCTTACACTGTATGATACAACAGCTACTTAGAAGATTATTTTTAGATCTATGGTCCATCTTATAGGTAGTAAGTTAATATGTAGTTGGCTGCTAGGAGAAGAGGTAGAAGAAGGAGAGAGAAAGGGTAAAAGAATTTTCCTCGCTGTATTGACAAGTAGAGAGGGTGAAAGCTATGTAGTACCGCAGCGACATGTCATTACTGATGTGCTTCTTTTGGCCAGGGGCCAAGCAAAAGAGATAGGACCAAATTTGGGTTCCGTATTTATATTGTTTTCTAACTAAAATAGTTCAGGCTAACCAAAGGTCTTTCCGCCTCTTATCTGCCTTGACTTAAGTTTGACTTGAAATAATTACAGGTTAACAGATGGCTCTCATAATTTTCCTCGTGTTCATGTCGAGAAAAATAGAACGGATCTCTTAGAAACATTTAGGTTAATTTTCGAATCTTAGCTAAGAATCTAGGAAGCTATTCCTAGATACACACGCACACATATATATACATATATATCTATGTATTTATGTATGTATATAGATATAAATACATTCCGGCCCAGGAGTCGAACTCATAATCTTACGATCATGAAATCGGTTGGGTAGTTCTTGAGTCTTAGTGATGCACGCACATAAACACACAGACTGACAGACAGACAGACAGACATACATTCTCTGAGAAGGTGAATGACAAGGACCTTTTTGTGTGCACAGTCTGTGACAGACCATGTCTGTCCTTGGCTGGCCTCAAATCTCACCTGCGAACCCATGGAAAACAAACCTCATCCAGCTATTCTGATTATATGTCTGTGCACACGTTTGAATGTGGTGTGTTCCAGAGGGTTTGCAAATCCAATGGGGGTCTTAAAAGACATGTTAGGATCCACAATGAGCAGAACTTACTTGCAGGTATTGGTAGTGCAAATCAGAGGTGCAATCTGTGTGGGTGTTTTTTCAAAACACTGTCTGGTTTAAAAAGCCACATCAGACGCCATGAAAGGGCTA
>NC_069008.1:7048387-7049283 GCF_001194135.2 Octopus bimaculoides | reverse complement strand
TGTGTTTGTGTTTGTGTGTGTCTTTGTGTGTGTGTCTTTGTGTGTGTGTGTGTGTGTGTGTGTGTACATAACATATATCAATTCAATTTGGGTATATACCGTGCACTTTGCTTTAGAGTGCTCATCTACGGTTAACAAATACGGTTTTACAGCGAAAACCGACCGTATTTCTGAAGATATACCTGGAAATCCATGGGTATCAGTGGAATTTATATAAAAATGTAAACTTGATGTGGTAGCATGCATATTATATCACCCACCTAATGCCTCAAATCATGATGGTAAATTTGAAGAAAGTCTTACAATGATTAAAGAACTACTAACAAAACTAGATAAATGTATTAATGTACTTCTGATGAGTGACTGCAACTTCCCTTACATCAGATGCCTGGATGGCGACATAATCTCAGGAACGACACGCAAAGAACGTTTCCTGCTTGATCTCAGGGAAATACTGTTCATGAAGCAAACCATACTTTTCCCAACTAGAAACAATAACATCTTAGACGTCTGCTTATCCACAATGTGAAGATATCACTGACAATTTTCTCTGACTACATGATAGAACTGACAATGTATGGTCCAAAACTAATTGAAGATTTTTGCCACACAAATGGTCCCCAAACCCAATTTGAACCTTTACGAATCTAGAAGTCAATTGAAGAACAGATACTCCAGCAAAATTAAGTCTCTATTACAAGTCACTCTACGCAAGACATTGATATGAAACTTAAAGAATTTATGTCAATAATACGAGCAATATGCATTAAGCTTGTCTCAGAGAAGTTATATAAAAAACATCATTCCCCGAGGCAGGAGAGTCCTGATGAAACGGAGAATAAACATCTTCAATCGCTTAAATAAACAAATTATGATGCAGCATGGAATTTTGTCAG
>NC_069008.1:7044042-7047819 GCF_001194135.2 Octopus bimaculoides | reverse complement strand
TTAAATTCCGCCGAGGTTGACTTTGCTTTCATCCTTTCGGGCTTGATAAATTAAGTACCAGTTGCGTACTGGGGTCGATCTAATCGACTGGTCCCCTCACCTCGAAAATTTCGGCTTTATGCCTAGAGTAGAAAAGAAAAGAATATGCCTTGCCCATAAACAAGGAAGCAGAGCAGATGCTAAAAATTACAGCTTGTCTCTCTGACTTCAGATGTTAGCAAGGTCATGGAACGCATTGTTAGGAGGAGGCTGATCATGTTCCTGGAAGAAAATAACTTGCTCACAAATACGCAACATGCTTTCCGTCCAGAGAAGAGCTGCTTCACACAGCATTTTGTTAGAATACTGAAACCACAGAACATCAAACTTGATGCAATTCAGCGCCGCTACACAAATAAGACTGACTCGGTGAAACAGAGGAGAGAAGCTAAAGGAGCTGAAGTTCTACTTCCAAAAGAGAAGGCGTGAAAGATATGTTGTGATATGCATATGGAAGAGACTAGGAAACCTAGCTCCCAACTTTGGAATTGATGCTATGTCACCCACCGAACTATGCGGTATTGCAAAGTACAAAGATCTCGTCCTCTCCATCTGGAATAAAGACCAAGTACTGTAACAGCTTGCTTTTCATGGGATCACAGCTATTCAACATTCTGGTAAACAGCCCCAGAGAGTTGCGAAGTGTCGACGTGGTGGTCTTCCAAGAGTGTCTGGACAACCAGATGAACCCACATCGCGACAGAAGGCACAAAGAAGAGCAGTCTCGTCCAACTCGCTACTTTACTAGAAATAGTACAGAAAAGAAACCCAGTCACACTTACAGGCGGTGCTCCAGCATGGCCTCAGCCTCTGACAGAGACCAGTAAAAGGAAAATGATAAAGCGTAAGATGTTTTATTGCATAACAGTACAATTGTCGCATCTCCATTTTACCAGCAGATTATTGCTGAAATATTATATATTAAATGTATCATACAATATCATCATACCAGTGTTATTCCAACGACATCGGTAAATGTAGATTCATCTTGCAGAGACACAAAGAGTCTACTAAATCAAACTATATTCCACAGCATATATGTATCCTACTTTGATTCTACTATAATTCCATTCACATTTCACAGTTAAAACAAAAAAGCAAACGCCATTAGATCGTAAAGCATAGATTCTGTTCGACTGTTCAAGAAAAGGGGTAAATGAAGAAAGCAAAAATAAAAAGGAAAATAATTAAATAGCAAGATAGATAAATAAACATTTAATTTAATCTTTGTGTCTGCATAATTCCTGTCTCTTGGTATCGAATGTCTCCTAAGGTCAGTAGGTGGTAGGACTAATGCTGTCCGGTATCTTATGGCCTTCTTCACCTATAAATATCTACTATCTCAATTTGATTTACAGTTGGCTTTGATAGCACGATATGTATGTATTGAAAAAAAAAATACGCCATCCACTGAAGTTAGTATAGTGAAATTTATGAAGAATTATTATGGAATAAGTATGTATGTATGTATGTATGTATGATTTTTCTTTGAGTTTGATTTATGTTCTTGAGAGAGAGTTCAAGTTGGTTCCTAAAAAGCAACAAAATGTTTTGAGTTAAGAGAATTCCCGGTGTTTGTAAATATTTTGTAGAGATAGCGTGTTGGTTGAACTGTCGATGCATACACACCTAAGTGTGTGCATCTATTCACATAAAAATCACACATGGAGAATTTCTGGAATGTCTTACAAATCTTCACTGTACCACTAATAGACTGGATTTGGAGAATGTGCGTTAGTTTTTTTTAATTCTTTTTCCGTAAAACTAGATTTTTTGTGCCATTTTGTTGGTACATGACCTAATGTATCAATGATAATAGGTACAAATGAGAATTTATAGTCAAGGTGCAAGAACTATAAGCTCCGCATTAATTCGCCATAATTTTTCTCTTTTCCTGGACTTTTGATTGTACATTCACATCTGTTGGGCACTGACTTCTATAACAGCGCATAACTTTTGTTGCCTGTCCCCTAGGACAATATCAGGTCTGTTATGTTTGCACCAAACTGATGTTTTTATCGGGGTGTTCCACCAGTATTCCTTGTTTTTAAAGGTGTGAATACCTGCTGGTTCTGACATGCCTTTGATGCATACATCAGGGTAGTCTTTATTACGGATAGTCTTTGCAACTATATCACGCCTCAGGGGCAAGTAGTATCCCCTAGACATTTTGGAGAAGCCGCTTATGATGTGGATGATATCTTCCATACTGATGTAGCAGAGCCGATATTTTTTTTACCACAATGTGGAGGTTTGGTGGTATCTTTGTCCCTTTTGTTTATCAGGTGTTAAGAAGCTATCTCTTGTTCCTGGATAGAGAAGCTAGATCCTTCTAAGCTGGATGTAATCTATCAATCGCGGAGAAGTAATCTATCAATTTATCAGTCGAGGAGAAGCTTAAATAATATATACTCAGGCATTGCTTCTTGTTGGTATGATGCCTGTTTCTCCTCCAAACTTCTGTTTAGGTAGGCCTAGTTCAGCCTCCTTGGGGCCGCATGGGGCAGTTGTATTCTCAGAGTACATGCACAGATGTTCTTCCCAAATTCTGAAGATGCAGCTGCTATCAGTTTTGAATATACACAGGATATACTCATTTCTTTCTTTATCGTTCAACAGGAGTTGTCTGAGTGACAAAATGCGACATTCAAAGGCTGTTTGGACCGACCTAATGCCTCTACCGCCATCACTTCCTCTCACATAAATCCATTCGGTGTCACTGTTAATGTGGAAGTTGCCAGTGGTGGTCAGCACCCTTGTAGTCCTGATGGCCAGGCTGCGAGTCTCATTGAGTGTCCAGTCTAATATCTCAAATATTGGCATTAGCACTGGTATTGCACAAGCATTGTGAGATGTATGTATGTATGTATGCATGTATGTATGTATGTATGTATGCATGTATGTATGCATGTATGCATGTATGTGTGTATGTATGTATGTATGTATGTGTGTATGTGCGCGCGCGCGTGTGTATGTGTTTATATATCTATGTATAATGCATATTGTATAATCTGGCGTTAAGATCCTTCCTGTCTGCCTGATCCTTTTTATCTGCACTTATACATAAATATAATTGTGTATATGTCTGATAGTTTACATGTATGTGTGTGTGCGTGCGTGTGGGTGTGGGAGGACGTTGGTGTGTTAAACGACTATCGAAACATGCAGGTTTTTGTTGTTTATATTGATACTGTTGTTGTTTTGTACATTCGAAGATCAGTTTCAATCAACCAAACCAGTGGGGAAATGGTATCTCGCAGTCGACGTGTTTTTGTGTTTCCAATCATGCTTTCCTTTTATATGAAGTTGCAGAGTCATTCCACGAAGATTTCGAGCATTCACTTCTTGCGAGGTTGTTAATTTATGCGTGTGCATCGACGTTTCATGCATACATACATACATACATACATACATACATACATACGTACATACATACATACATACATAATACATACATACATACATACATACGTATGTACGTACATACATACAAGCATACAAACAGCCGTTTATCATATACATAAATATATATGAGCAAGTCTAGATTTGTAACTAAAAACAAAACATACATGTCTGCACATATACCAACCAACCTACCTACACACATACATACATACATACATACATACATACATACAAACACACATACATGCATAGATACATAGATACATGCATACGTATACAGGCATCTCTCTCACTATCTCTCTCACTCTCTCTCTCTCTTTATATATATATATA
>NC_069008.1:7041180-7043994 GCF_001194135.2 Octopus bimaculoides | reverse complement strand
TATACATATACATATATATATATATATATATATATATATATATATATATAGAGAGAGAGAGAGAGAGAGAGAGATACATATATATTTATACACACACGCACATATATATACACACACAGATACGTAGATCTATCCCTCTATGTATGTATGTAAGTACTATCTATCTACCTATCTATCTATCTATCTATCTATCTATCTATTCATACATACACACATACATACATACATACACACATACATACATACATACATTCATACATACATACATACATACATACATACATAGACACATACATACATACCTACATACACACACACATACATACATACATACATACATACATAACAAAGGAAGAGTGACGTTTATGGTATAATTTTTTATTCCATTTACGATTGTTTTCAATGGCTTGAGGTGATTAATTACATATCATGTTTATAGACGTTGATTCTAACATCGATTAGTCATTCCTATTATTTAATATGTATTAAATAATGACTCCGGCAAAAATTCTTCTTGTATATCTAATAGCCGCCGATCTCTGATTACCTTATGTATGCATGTGTGTGTGTATGTATGTATGTATGCATGTATGTATGTATGTATGTATGTCAATCAATATATTACAGAATATTTCAATTATTTAGATTACTACTGAATACAGGTTTTCCATTAACAACTTGAAAGTTTATAGACAATAAGTAGTCATCACTTCCTTTTCTGTTTAAATTTAAAATTCTATATAACTAGAGAAACATATCTTTTACTTCTATCAGTCGTTGAACTGAGGCTCTCCTGGGGTACCACGATGAAGGGTTGGTAGAACAAATCGAGCCCAGTACTTCTTTTTCGTAAAATCTAGTACTTACTCTATCAGTGTCTTCAATTTACGCCAGCTCTTCTTTGTAATATATTTTTCTATAAATTTCTTCTTCGATGCGAATGAATTAACAAAGGAAGGAGAGAATGTTTCTTATAATTCATGTATTTCCCAATCTGACTGACTTCTAGATTCACTTACTTGTGAGTTATAAAATATACTGTACATAAATACACACACACACACACACACACACACACGTGCTTTTCTTGGACATTTTTCCTTTTCCGGATCTTTCCTCCTCTTCTTTCTGACGAAGATCAATGCTCGAAACGTTATACACCCACACTTTTTTCTGAAAACTGCAATGTACCACATGAATACATATACGCACGTGCGCGCGCGCACAACACACTCACGCACACACACAGTCATACACACACACACACGCGCGCGTATATAAGCTTTATTTACGCGGCTCTACATGTATAATCCTGAGACAGATAATATATGTGATAATATTTGGTAGCCGATACTTGGCAGAAGAGCTTTGGTTATTACCGAAATGATAAATATATATATTGGGTCATCCCACAAATAATGCGGTTTTTTAAAATACTCTATTTTTAAAAATTAAGGTAAACAAGGTTTCTTTTAATCTAAAATATATACTCTTCATTTTCTACAATGCTCTTCCATCTATCTGGTAGACTTGCAAGGGCCCCTCTTCCAAAATTCACTTGTCCGTGACGAAAAATACTCCTCCAGTACTGTTCTGACCTCGTCTACAGAATTCATATTTTTTTCGTCCAAATGATTTTGAAGAGTGAGGAATAAATGATAATCAGATGGGGCAATGTCCGGCGAATATGATGGGTGGGGCATCGTTTCCCGTTCAAACTACTCCAGCCTTTGGAATGTCAGCCTCACTGGATGTGGCCGAGCATTATCCTGATGGAAGAACACATTTCGTCTTGAATCGAAAGATAGTCCTTCTTTTTCTAGCACTGACTTGAACTACAGGTGTTTCTCTTTTCCCTCCCCACTATTTTCGGCGCTTGACATTTTTATAGAGAACCAATTTCTCGCCACCAGTCTCTATTCGGTCCAAAAGAAAGGTTCATTCGTGAAACGTGACAGCAACGAAAAGCACACATTCACTCTCTGCGGGCGATTAAACTTGGAAAGTTTGTGAGGAACCCATTGACACCATTTGCTGACTTTTCCGATGACACGCAGGTGGCGATGAATGGTTGAATGACTAAACCCCAGCTTTTCTGTTAGTTACTCAACAGTTACGATGGAATTTTGTTCCACCAGAGTTTGTAGGACATTCTCATTGAGCTCTACAGATCTTCCAGGACGAGGCTCGTCTTCTAGACTGTAGTTTCTGGCCCGGAATTTCTGGAACCACCGTTGACACTGGCTTACGCTTATTGAACGATCCCCATATACTGCATTAATATTCCTTACACTTTCTGTTGCCTTGTTGCCTTTATGGAACTCATGAAACAAAATATGCCGAATATGTCTCTTTGTCACTTCCATTATAGCTTTGAAAATATAACTATTAAAATCGAGTTGCACTCTTCAAAACACTAATAATAAAGACAAAGTGAAATTACTACCTGCCTTTATAGAAAGGTGATGTAGGCCGTTTATTCCGTCTCCATCCGACTTTTAGTTCATGCAATTGAAAACACGGCACATCTGGTTCTGCTGAACCAAACTCATTTATAAACTTTATTTTATAGACCTACAGTATTTATAACATTTGTAATATTTTATATTTCCAGACTTAAAGAGATTTACTTTTTATATACGTTTTGACCGCCTTGCTTGCATGCAACGGATGTTTCTTCCTTTTTTTTTTTCATAATTATTGACCTATTTATTAGGTTGTTTCACATGAAATGTTGCATTTTTAATTACTTGTTATTTCAGTCATTTAAAAACTAAATTATGTATACCTTGCATTTAATTTTGACTCTTTTTC
>NC_069008.1:7038926-7039312 GCF_001194135.2 Octopus bimaculoides | reverse complement strand
TGTGTGTGTGTGTGTGTGTGTGTGTGTGTGTGTGTGTGTGTGTGTGTGTGTGTGTGTGTGTGTTGTGTGTGTGTGTGTATGTGTGTGAGGGCGCGTGGCTTAGTGTTTAGGGTGTTGCACTCGCGATCTAGCGATCGTGATTTCGGTTCCCAGACCAGCACTATCGCCTCATAATCACTCCCTCCAGGCCGACAATGAGTAGCTGGCCTAAAACAGTTACCTGAAGGTGCACACTAACTTTGCCATTCACAACCCTCGCCCACCATTCTGCTTTATGTTAGTAAAACGTGGAGCGTATGTGTATATTTACAACTTTGCATGTATAAATTAGAAAGATATGCCTATATGTAAATATTTCTATTTATAGATTATATACACACACACAC
>NC_069008.1:7037461-7038826 GCF_001194135.2 Octopus bimaculoides | reverse complement strand
AAATATAAATGAGATGAAGAAAGGTATTTGTTGAAACAGTTCCATATTTTATCGTTACTATGTCTGGTGCAGCTTCTTCGAGTTGTTCTGTTATGCTTCTGTTATCCACTCTCTAGGTAGTTGAGGTCGTTTTTCGTTGATTGCTAGAAGAAAGGGTGATAGAAGGAGAGTAAAAGAGTAAGAGAATTTAGACAATTAGTGAAGAGAAAGTTTTGTAGTCCCTTGTGGTGCTTCTTCCATTGGCGCCAAAGCGAATGAAGGTAGCACCGAATTTGGGTTCCGTATTTATATTTTTTTTCTAAATAAATTAGGCCAGGCTAAACGAACGATTTTCTGTCTCTTATTTGCCTTGACCCGAAGTGGTAAATAAAAAAAAAAGGAAGTTATTCATATGCGACACTTAATTCATAAACTTGTTAGTGCAAAAGCCGAGAATAACAGGAAGGGACTCGTACAAATACTATCCAAAGATTTGAATTTCGGCTAAGAATCTACAAAACTATTCGTTACAGAGAGACAGGCAGACAGATAGATAGATAAATAGATAGATAGTTAGGCAAATAGGCCTACAGAAAAATAGCTAGCTGGCTAGATGGATAGATAGATAGATAGATAGATAGATAGATAGATAGATAGATAGATAGATACATACATACATACATACATACATACATACATACATACATACATAGACATGCACATATAAACATATATACATATATAATGCCCATGGAATGCATACATTGCGAAAATTCGTGCAATGAAACTGCAATGAAATGAAAATTGTACCTTCAACTCCTCCAGGCCTCTTCAATAATTGCCTCTGTTCGCGCGGATTTAAGAGTGTGTGTGTGTGTGTGTGTGTGTGTGTGTGTGTGTGTGTGTGTGTGTGTGTGTGTATAATCAAATAATACCGAACAGGTCATCCCCATCTAATTATATACAGAAAATATAAATGTGAAAATATATCATAAAATAATGTTAGACAGGGCAACATATAACCTCTACAGTGTATCTGATTTCTTGTAACACAACTCTTCATTTCACACGCATTCTCTACTTCTCTCACTCTACTGTGCGTGTATGTATATTCGCGTGTATGTATATTCGCGCGCGTGTGTGTATGGAGGTGTGTATGTGTGTGCGCGCGTATTTATATAATTTATGTATACATGTATGTGCGTGTGTAAACAAAATAATTTTAAACACAAATTAATATTGACACAAACACAGTTATCTGTTATATCAACAGTCTTTGACATTCATGTATACAAGTATGAAGTATGCATTCATAATGTCTATATAATACATTTTCATATATATATATATGTATGTATATATATATATATATATATATATATATAT
>NC_069008.1:7032237-7032920 GCF_001194135.2 Octopus bimaculoides | reverse complement strand
ATTTTCGTTACTAATATTTATGGACGACCTTTGCTTTGGGAATAAGATTTCGAAAACTAAATTGGTTTTTCTACAGGATGCACCACCGTTTCAGAGTTTTTCTAGGCTAAACGGGCAGACAAAATCACTTATACAAACATTGATATCACACACAGAACCGTTAGCACACCGGGCGAAATGCTTAACGGTATTTCGTCTGCCCGCTACGTTCTGAGTTCAAATTCCGCCGAGGTCGACTTTGCCTTTCATCCTTTCGGGGTCGATTAAATAAGTACCAGTTACGCACTGGGGTCGATATAATCGATTTAATCCGTTTGTCTGTCCTTGTTTGTCCCCTCTGCGTGTAGCCCCTTGTGGGTAGTAAATAAATAACAAACACACACACGCACACACACATAGACAGGAAATGTTATCTATGGCCAGTTTATAGGGTTACCCAGGTTTCGCCCATAAAGCGCCTAGCTTTACACACATCTCGTCAGACCCTTAAGGCCGGAGTTTATATGAGTATAAAACTACACACACACTTTTATTATAGCTGAAAAATGTTCATAAAACTGTTACTCAGTGTCTCACGTTCCCGTTTATCGGACAGTTGTAATGAAAACTCTACCTTTGGTATTCGAGTACTATTCTTTTCCATCTTGTACTGCATTCATGTGCTTAGCTGTGTGTGGGTATAT
>NC_069008.1:7030394-7031761 GCF_001194135.2 Octopus bimaculoides | reverse complement strand
GTGTGTGTGTGTGTGTGTGTGTATTATATATATTATATATATATATGCATATATTATATGTATGTATGTATGTATGTATGTATATCAGACCCTTTTATATACGCCCGCTCACACGTATACAAACATCTTTCTAGTTATGCTTAGATGCGTATGTGTCGATGGGTGGCATCATGTATGCGTATATCACCAATATATTTGTGTGTTGTGTGTTTATATTCGTGTATATATGCATTTATGTTATATGCACACTTACATGTATATGTGTGCATGTATATATATATATATATATTCAGAGAGAGAGAGAGAGAGAGAGAGAGAGAGATACTCATATATGACATACATGCATACATACATATATACATATGTGCATAAAAGCACATCCAGAAAGGTGTTTGCACATCTGATTGTTAACTATACGTAGCTAAATTCTATTTCTAAGAATTTCACACGTACACACACAAATGCTCACTCGTACATACACACACGCATACACATACACTCTCGCTCTCTCTCTAAAACGCGCACACCCATACACACACACACACACACACGCACACACACAAACACGATTCTGACATGCTATGTCGAGATTTTCCCGCCTGTGTTCCTTTTTATTATATGTCATACCATGAAAATTGATTCCTGCGTTAATGTTGTGGAGGTGGTGTGGTATGCCCGATGGCGGCAGTGGTGGCGGTGTTGCTGAACTGCACGTGAATGTGGTTGTAGCAGCATACTTCTGGGAGCGGTGAAGGTGGTGCAATTCTGGTGATTCTTGTGGTGGTGGCATTGTTGTTGTAGTGGTGCCAGAGGAAGTCGATGGTGTAGTGCTAACCAGTTGGGGTAATGGAGGTAATGATGATGGCTTGTTAGTTGTGGTAGAGGGAAATTTCTCTGGTGTTAGTACAGTAGTTATTGTTGCGGTGGTAGTAGTCGTTGTATAGTGGTAATTGTTTAGGAATAGGTTTGTTGCTTTGGGTGGAGGCTGTGGCATTGTGGTGGAGGACAGGTTGGCGACGGTCGATGTGGTGACGAGTGGAAACTTTGTGTGGCACTCTAATGGACACGGTTCTGGTAATTGGTGTAGTGATTGTAAATGAAGATTTGATAAGAATATTTTGTACTTTTTCATTCAAATAAATTTTGGTTGCATTTGAAAAATATAAATAAGCTTCGTTTGTTTTGTTATTATTTATTCATTTATGCGCCAGGTTTCCCGGTTTCTATGGCGTATGTGTTCCCCCCAGCTGGACGGGGTACCAGTCCATCGCAGCGTTACTCAAGAAACAGGAAGTAAGAGTGAGAGAAAGTTGTGGTGAAAGAGTACAACAGGGGTCGCCGCCACCCCCTGCTGGAGCCTCGTGGAG
>NC_069008.1:7026645-7029616 GCF_001194135.2 Octopus bimaculoides | reverse complement strand
AAAATATTTTTTCATTCTCTTTGTGTTTTCTAATTGGTGAGGATTAAACTCTGAAATTGGTCTTTAAAACGAAAATTCGGTAAACAACTTTTACTTTTTTTGCGAAAGGGATATTGAGAAAAAATTTTAGAGGGGTTGAGATTAAAAGTCAAGTGCCCATTTTTCTTACATATATCGACTTGCAAATATTGTCAGTGAACATCAGCGTAATCGATTAGGCTTAAAGGGTCTTGAAACAATGTTGGACATTGAGTCATTTTTTTTTTTTTTTTAGCTAATTAATATGGCTAACCTATTAAACAAATAAACCTTCATAAATCCTGTATTGCCCTGACAATCACTTGACGTCCTCATGTTTCAGCTATATGCTGAAACTTATGTCCCGTAGGTTTACCGTCATCAATTCACCACCAGGAAAGTTCACCGACATCAATTACCGCTTTTTTATTATTATTTCAATAAAATAGTTTTTAACTATTAATGGTGAGATACTATGGATATATTTTCTCAGTAAACTGTCCTCGCAGTGGAAAAGTGATGGCGGTGAACTTACCTGTAATCACTGAGACTAGACAAGTTCATCTAAATAATACAGTGTTTCTAACGTAAGGACATGACCAGTAATCATTGAGGAGAGGACGTTAGTCGATTAATACGACCCCCAGGATTTGACAAGGTACTTTAGACACGGAAGATTAAAAGGAAAAGCTGACTTCAGTGAGAATTGAATTCAGCACATACAGAGATAGAATAAAAGCCGCAAAGTATTTTAGCCGACAGCCTAACGAGTCTTCCATTCGAACACCTTAAACAATAGTTTTTAAAGTAAGTATAAGCTCAGTAATTTGAATTTAAAAGGGCCAGTTAAATATTAGTGAAAATTTTAAAATTTGGCGCATTGATGTAATTTTCCACGCTGAATCTCAGGGAATATTCAACTTGTTTTACAAAAAAAAGAGTTGCAGAGGTTTAAAGTTTCATGATTTTTACCCAGCCAAAAAACAAGATTTGGAATCAGTCATTTTGTGCGTGACAGCAAGTTCTGTCAACTGTAAACAAATGAAATACTGGCGGAATTCTGTTTCATGCACGCCATATAACCTCTCATAACATTTTTTTAGTTTTTAGAATTTTTAGAAAATTTTTGTGTATTTTGATTCTACATACGGAAATTCACACGATTATGCAAAAACCAAAGCTGAAAACATTTTTGGTGATTGATTTATGGTCTATTTAGCTGTTATTTTTTAGAACATCTCACGGTCAGCTCATACCTTGTGTGTTAAGCATTTAATAAGCGAAAAATGACCACGTGGCCTAGCAGGACTACAACAGAGGGGTAAGCAGAGCTAAAATTACCCAAAATTTGCAAACTTCAAAAGCTATTAACTCTTTATTTATTGATTTATGGCAAATATAAATTTCACGTCAATGATTACCATACAAAACTACACTTAAGGACCCAATATGAAATCAATTGGAACAAAAATTAAAGAAATTGAAGAGCGGCAGCCAAACAGAAAAAATCTGCCAGTTGATTTCATGAACGTCAGAAACTGTATGGTATTTTATTTTATTTATCCTGGAAGGACGAAAAGTAAAGTGGACTATGATGGGGTTTGAACTCAAAACGCAAAGACATAGCATTGCTGCAAGGCACTTTGTCCTACAGCTTTATGGATGAAGTGCGTCTGTATATAGGTGTGAGGGGATATACGAGATCAATCCACATTCTATGCTTCTTGTATTTATTTTATCGACTCCCCGATGGTTATTAACAAAACCTCGCCTTCCCTACTAACGTATCTCACCTCTCACCTCTCACCTCTCAACTCATTACAGAGACACAGGTCAACTACTGGACACGACGACCTCTGTCGGCGCAATAACATCATGGGGATGGTGGGGTGAGCATCGTTGTTGTGGTTATAGTGAGTTTGTGGTGGTGGTGGTGGTGGTGGTAGTCATGTCTGGTGAGGGCGTTGGTTGTTGTGGTGGAGGTGGTGGTCCATAATAAGATACTCGTGGTGATTGTGATTGTGCCATTGATGAGATACTGGCAATGGAGATGACGTCGGTGGGGGTAGTGGCGGTTACTGGAAGTGTTAGTGTGGTGTGGTGGGGAGTGTGCTACACCCACAACTATAATCATTGCCACAACAACCACCACTGCCACTACTGGCATCAGTATTATGGCAGCTAAATAACTCTCCCTCTTCTTTACACAAGCTCTTCCCTCCATCGAACCGCCCAAATATTTGCGGTTAACTTACAGATAGAGATAATTGCCTATTTGCTACACCACTGTCGCTACGATCACCGACAACGCCACCCTTGACCACTAACGCCAACATAATCACCACAACACTATCAACAGCATGGCGATTACTTACGTCCACACATAGACCAGCACCAGCACCAGCACCACCTACACCACCATTTTTACCACCGCCACTCCTACTTCTGTTATTTCCATCACCAGCACTTCCAGCTCCACCACAATCGTTGCCAACTCTACCATCTCACTGAAATATTACATCGCCCCACCACCACCACCACCACCACCACACACACACACTTTTCTGTGGTGTGGGACAGTAGAAGAAAATGGGCATCTTAAATGTACCCCCTCCAGCTCAATTAGCCTGTTGTCCTTCCTGTAATTCGTTTGATTGGCTCACATAATTAGAGGAAGGGATATCTAGTGAAGTGGGTTTAAATGGATATATGTATCTATATATATACATTACATACACGCATACATACGTAGGTAAACACATACATATGTGTGTATATATATGTATGTACCTATAAATGTATGTATATATAAATATGTAGATATATACATATACACACATATATATATATGTATGTAAATATAAATTTATATTTATATACATAAATATATATACATATAGATACTTATATATAAATACATACATACATACATATATATATATATATATATATA
>NC_069008.1:7023768-7026557 GCF_001194135.2 Octopus bimaculoides | reverse complement strand
TTTGTAAGCCTAGTACTTATTCTATCGATCTCTTGTGCTGAACCGCTATGTTACGGGTACCAGAGAGGAAATGTCGATTATTCCCACGTAGTTAGTTGTAATATATATATAAGAAATTAAAGAATGAAAATGCACACACTTTACGTAGTTTTAATATAATTTTTAATATATCTTATATTGTGTTTGTCTACCGGTTTCGCTTTCGCTAATTATGAGATTAAAATTTATTTTAATACGTATTTTCTTAAGAAAAAATTTTGTTATCTATGTTGTGTGTGGAGTTTATGAATGAATGATCATTCATTCATAAACTCCACACACAACATAGATGAAAATTTTTTTCTTAAGAAAATACGTATCAAAATAAATTTTAATGTCATGATTAGCGAAAGCGAAACCGGTAGACAAACACAATATAAGATATATTTAAAATGATCTCAAAACTATATATATATAAGATATATTAATAATTTATATTAAAACTATATATAAATTCTGCTCCAACAAACTAAGGCAAATAATATACTGGATCTCTGCTTCATAAACAATATGGACATCATCCATAGTATGAAAATGACAGCGACGCTAGTCTCGGATCAGGACAAAAGAGAGCTGACTAAAAGTCCTTACAGATATACAGCCTTAAGAAACTTCCGAAATCTCTCCAGTCTGAACTTTAATTAAATTAACTGAAAATCGATTAAAAAAGAGATTCTCAAATAGAATTGGCCTTAATGTCTTCTACATCAGGCATTGACATGAAACAAACATTTCATGTCAGTAATGCAAGCCTTATGCAACAGATCTGTCCAGGAGCACAAAGCCGACACACACACAAGCAGATGTTCCCTGGAGAGAGGAAAATTCTTATGAAACGACGGACAAAGATTGCAAATCACCCGAGAAAACGCTGTTAGAGATTGAGAAAAGTCTACATCAATCGCATGTAAAAGAACGAGCAGACAAGGTGTCCTCGGTTATAGATAAAATTAAGTCAAACCCAAAAGTGTTCTTTAACTATGCCAAAGAAACGGTCTCAACACGTTACATGATAGAGCCCCTCTTGCAAAAGGATGGCTCCTTCACAGGAAACCCAATGAGGATAAGTGAAATACTGAACGAACAGCTCAAAAGTGTGTTCACTAGCCTTTTGAGACACTGGCTAGTGAACAAACCAGCAAATTTCTTTTCCCCTTCACCTGTAACCAAAGAGGCGATAATAATTGGTTACATCGACATTAAAGACGGCAATGTAATATTGGCCATACATGACATAAAGACGATGTAATACATGGCACAAACCCAGCTGCTGGCCTTATAGATTCCCAACAATCCTTCTCAAATCATGCAAACTAACCCTTGCAAAACTATTGCAGCTTCTTTTTTAGAGCTTTCTTGCAAGGCTTTCTCTCAGGCAAATTGAAAGAGGAAATAATATACCCTATTCTCAAAGGGGGAAGCAGAGAAGATGCTAAAAATCATAGGCCTGTCTCTCTGACCTCATGCATCAACAAAGTCATGTCATGGAAGGAATCGTCCGCAGGAAAGCTAATTGCGTTCCTTGAAGAGAATGACTTGCTGAGTGACACTCAGCATGGTTTCGACCAGGTAGAAACTGCCTGACACAGCTCTTACAGCACTGCGACGGGGTGATAAAGCAGCTGCTCAACAACTCAAATGTAGACGCAATATATCTCGATTTTGCAAAAGTCTTTGACGAAGTCGACCATGGTATGCTATGTCACAAACTGCGTGATCTTGGCATAGTCGGAAACTTGGAGAGTGGCTACACGACTTTATAAAAGACAAAGGCCAAAAGAAACACAAATAGTGAGTGGTGTTCTACAAGGCACTGTCTTAGAGCCACTGCTAGTCATAGTGGCCCTCTCAGACATACTCTCAGCTTCTCAGATAGCCACTCTTGCTAGCTATGCAGATGGCACAATTGCTACCAGTGTACAAAGGTGAACGAAATGCAGCCAAGATACTCCGCCCCAGCATGAATTGCAATCCGCGAATCACTGTGCGTGAGTAACGATGTAAATCAGCAAATCCGACGTGATTAGTGATATATCTTTCTTGGTGCATAGTACTAATTTGGTAATTAAATGCAAATGGCTAGCCGGATGGATTTTTCCGAGTTTTCAGAACGAGAGGACAGAAAACCGTAATGGTCCTCTGAAGGAGATATATCCTCAGCCGCTTAAACTACTGTTCCCCAACTATGGTCATCACACAGTATAAAATTAATGATAGAACTCGAAGCAATCCAGCGAAGTTACACAAATGTAACGTATCAGTTAGGGGAAAAGGCTGAAAAAGTTAGAAACCACTCCCTAGAACGAAGACTTGAAAGATATGTAGTGATATACATCTGGAAAATCCTGGAAGGATTTGTAACAAACTTTGGCATTGAAAGTTACATAAACAGCAGAACGGGGCACCGTTGCATAGTGCTAAGTATCTCAACATCGCCATCAAATTACAGGATCAGATACAACAACACCTTGGGTTTCAAATACTCACAACTCTTCAATGTCCTTCCAAAATGCCTGAGAGACCTGCATGGTGTGGATGTAGGTGTCTTCAACACAAAACTGGATCTCCTCCTGTCAAAGGTTCCAGATGAGTCTACCTCACGGCAGGCAACACAAATAAGGGCAGCAGCATCAAACTCCCTCATTCACCCGATGCCTCATATCATATGAAAGTGTAGGAAAGCCAACAGTGGTGCCCAAGCATGACTGCAGCTTTCGAGCTGAAATTAGTTAAAAATTAGTCTGTATATA
>NC_069008.1:7018407-7023348 GCF_001194135.2 Octopus bimaculoides | reverse complement strand
TATATATATATTCATACATACATATTCATTTACACTCACTTATACATGTACATATAAGTATACGTAGAACAGGCGATTGATTTTTTCAGCGTCTGTGTGTCTGTGTGTCTGTATTTTTGTATTTACTTTCTTCGTACTTTTAAATCTCTATCTTTGTATTTACTCTATTAGACGCTTTATAATCGCTCCCATCCAATCCGTGCTTTTGGTTATCCGTTTTCGATAAAAGTTGTCAATTGTAAGTACTGATTTAACCAGACTCCTATCTCCTCTCATATATACGTATTTTTCTTTCTGTTTTTCTTTTACTTCACCTTCTTTTTCTCTTTGTTTTTTTTTTTCTTTTCAGCTCGTATGTGTTTTTCATATTTACATCCGTGCAAACCGCTTATAGTAAGCTTATTCATTTATTTGTTTGCTTTTACATACGCATATACACATGCGCACACACATACACGCATACGAATATACTTCCAATACTCAACCGTCACTGCAGAGACGCCAATCCAGCATGACAATTACCGCCAATATAATTCACAAGATAATCACCACTGAAAGTAAATGACATTTTGTGTGTAATTGTTTTATATAGAAAATAATGAGGGAAAGGATGGGAAATATTAGTTAGAAGAGAGGGAAGCAGGTTAAGTATCAGGTGAGAGTTGAGGGAGGATGAGTCGGACAAAAAGAGATAAGGGCGAAGGTAGAGGTGGAAAAAGATGATAAGGTAGAGAAATGAGATGAAATGGAAGGGAGGAGAGGTGGGAAGGGAGAGAGAGACAAGGTGAAGTGGTAAAGAAGTGAGCTGAGATAACAAAGGTGTAATAGAAAGCGGGGAATGCACAGCCTCTAGGAAAATTCTAATATGTAATCAGTACGAGGTTAAAGTTCCCGCGCTGTGTTTAACGCCATCTACACCACGACCACTACTGCCATTATCAACATTACAACTACCACTACGACCACCGCTGCCGATACCAATATCACCGCTATCATTACTACTTCCAGTGAAAACGAGCACCAAGATCACCACGAGCATCAACACAAATCATAACCAACTGCACAACCCTCACATAAACACAGTAACATTATAGAGACACTGCATTCACTATCCTACCAAAGCTATCATCTCCACCACTACGATCATCGCATCAACAAACAAAAAACTCTCTCAACAAACCAAATATAAACATTACAATCAACACCAGCATCACTACTAACACATCCATCACTACAGTCTTTACCACCACACTAACATAATCAACACAACCATCACATATGTGTGACCATCATGCAAATAGAATCATTATACAAATATCTCTGTCACAAACAACACTCTCACCACAAAACAATCTTCAATATCACACCAATGGACACTCACACGAACTTCTCCATCATTATAACAACAACAGGTGTGGCTATGTGGTAAGAAGTTTGCTTCTCAACCACATGGGACTTCACTGGTGACTCTTGCCGAGCATGATTGAACACCATCTATCGCCACATGCTGAGTTCTGTTCGCCAGAAAAAATTCAATCCACTTTAATAGTTTCCCTCGGACTCCAATGTTCAACAGCTTCTTTAACAGGATGTGATAATCAACCTTGTCGAAGGCCTCGCTGAAGTAAAAACGTGTTATTCTCCTTAAACCTTAAATTATAAGGCTGGAAAGATAATCTGCAAGTTAGTCAGGTATGCCGATCCGTCGCAGGATTACATATTTTTGTCAATTGAATGGATTGGAGCAGCGTTAAATAAAGTGTTTTGCTCAAGAACACACCCCGTCGACCTCCAGGAATCTAAACCGTAGTCTTACGATCATAAATCCAACACCCTAACCCTAACCCTAACCACTAAGCCACGTGCCTCCATTACCGCAATCATCCGGTCTTTTTATACTCTTACTATATACAGAAGCACAATATTTAGTATGTACGCTAGATCAAGGGAAGTTTGGTCACTATTTCTATCAGGTAGTGAGACAGCATAGAGATTTCTTCGGTGGCTTCTGTTATTTCACAACTATGGGAGCGCGAAGTGCCCCTATCGAACGCAGGTTCGTGAGATGGTTGTGATCTGTAAACAGTTTGAGCAGGAACCGGAAAGGGAAATATGAACACACAATGTCCATGTGCACACTGAATTCATAAAACGAAGAGAAGAATAAAAACGCAATGCACGTGTTAAAACAAAACTGGAAAGAAGAATAAAAACAAGGGATCTTTTTTAAAACGGGGGCCACAGTTTTCATAATGTTTTACGTAGTGTTTTTGGTACCGAAAGACTTTCAAACTTCGTATACTTATCTATTTTGTGTTATAGAACAGAAAAATATTTTTGTATTCGAATTTATTTCATGTAAAAAATTGTCTTATTTCGATAATTTCAACCAATCACTGACAAGTATTCAGTTGTTTATATTTACTCCTTTGGCTGATTAAGCCATAGCTTCGTTTTAGTTGCTTTTTTTCATTTTAAATTTGCTGTCTTACCCTAACCCTAACCCTAACCACGGTCACAGTGACAGAGGGGCACCGAAAAAAAAGGTACAAGAAATCTTTTGGGGCATATAACACACCACAATGCTCCTCACTAGTTTACCAGATCCTGCGATACACCATTCATTCACCAGTCTCTCAGCTCCTCCTCCTCCTCCTCCTCCTCATCATCATCATCATCATCATCATCATCATCATCATCATCATCATCATCATCTTTCAAGAATGTGCGCAGGGTTGGTCTTGCAGAAAAAAAAAAATAGAGTTTCTAGTACAGCCGCTCCGGACAGGTCTATTTATCGTATATTGAGCCCTCTCCATGAACTTACGTTCGTCACGAACTTACGTTTACGAAGTCAAGCTATGATGATGAGATTTGAGGTAAATTCGGCTTTTCTAAGTGGTTCAAAAACTATCGAGAAGCTCACAACTACGTTGCTGATGCTGTTGTCGTTGCTGTTTAAAACTACGTCGTCTCTGATCGAACAGAACCATGATCAAGGATTTCCCATTTCGACAACACATTTTTCAATGTGTTTTTTCTTAAAGATATGGGTGTAGATGTGGCTGTCTGGTAAGAAGCTTGCTTCCTAACATATGGTTGCGTGGAACCTTGGGCAAGTGTCTTCGGGCTAACCAAAGCCTTGTGATTGGATTTGGTAGACAGAAACTGAAAGAAGCCTGTCGTATATATCCAGTCGTCACTTTTCAGGAATACAATACCGTTCGTTTTTTAAAAAAATTTTTAACTTAAAGACAGTAAGGTATAATTTTGGACCAGCAGTTCTGGAATTGGAGACAAGCCGATTCAATCGACCCCAGTGCTCACTTGGCGCTTATTTTATTGATCCCGAAAAAGTGAATACCGCTAAGCATTTTTCCCGGCGTGCTGATGATTCTGTCAGCTTACCGCCCTCCAGGTATAATCTTAAGAAAGATTTTTGGTGCTCATTCAAAAAGGTCAAGCAACAACATAGATTCTAAGTCTATTATGGTTGTTGTTTTTGTCTTTGTTCTTGGTATTGTTGTTGCTGTTATTGGCTGTTGCTTCATCTTCACCTCTGTTCCTTCACATGGAGCCATAAGTACTTCTACTGCCACAACTACTACCACCTCCCCTACTGATCTTATCACTATTATTACCAAGTCCCTTACTAATGCCAGTGCCTCCACTACCACAACCACCACAACTGATACCGCCACCACCATTCACGTTGGAGTTGGGTTTTTTTTTTTTACACCCTTCCTACCGGTCAGAATATTGTTTTCGACGGAAGTGTGGCTGACCACTAAGAGTGAGCAGAGGTATGGAGGTGTGTGGGTATGCTTAAGTGTATGCATGTGTGTGTGTGTGTGTGTGTGTATGCACGTGTGTGTGTGTGTGTGTGTGTGCGTGCGTATGTGTATGTGTGTGCGAGCGTGTGTACGTGTGTGTGTTTGCGTGTGCGTGTGTACGTGTGTGCGTGCGTTTGTGTGTGTTTGTGTGCGCGTGTGTGCGCGCGCACGTGTACGTATGTGTGGGTGTACTTAAATGTATGCGTGTATGCGTGTGTGTGTGTGTATGCGTAATCTAGTAGTGGTAACAGCTACAGACAGGAAGCAAAGAGGCAAGAAGAAAATAGATGGAGTAGTTTAGCTTCTGCGCGTCTGGTGACAGAACGGATTAGCTAGAGACTACTCCCTTGTTAAATCTGAGGTGTTGTCTGCGAGAGATGGAAGGAGGGGAGTGGCTTCGTGTAAGATCTGATGTGTTGTTTGTGAGAGGTGGGCGGAGGACAGGCGCTGCTCTCTCGTTAAATCTGAGAGCTGGGCGGGACGACAGTGACAGGTATTGCTGTATGAAATACAAAGAAAGGAGGCGTTAGTTTTGACGTGTGATGCTGTAATGGTAGTTATTGTAATTAGGAGGCTTAATGGCCTGGGGTTATATCATTGAGGGCATAACATGAGTACACGAAACCTCTGCACGCCCAAGCCACCTGCTAGAAGTAGAAACTAGAATCTCCATTAATTAACAATTTACCACTTTTAAAAAGTGGAAGGGCACGTGAAAAGTGTCTTAAATACTCCCTTAAAAAAAAAAAAAGGAATGGTAAAGGCTGAAATGTCTTTTAATCAACGGTGATGGGACATGTTGGTAATAGTTCTGTTAAGCCATAGTGGAGATAATTACAATTGGAGGTTCATAGTGTTTGTGAAGGGGATGTCGGGGGAATATATTGATGTGTTGGTAGTGTTGATAGCCGTGTTGGGATGGTGTGATGGGAGTTGGGATACGGATATTGGGATGATTGTGGTTGTAGCGTTGTATGATGGAGATGGGAGTGAATGTGATGGTTTTGTTTGTGGAATTGTCATAAGTTGTGGTGGTGGTGGTGCTTGTGGTGGTAGTAGTGGTGGTGGTTGTGGTGTTGGTGGAGGTGATGCTCGTGGTGGTGGTGGT
>NC_069008.1:7014956-7017968 GCF_001194135.2 Octopus bimaculoides | reverse complement strand
GTTACACACATAGATACGCACAGCGTAATTTATTATATAAACAATATATGCGTATAAATTACGATTAAACCGGATGAAATATGTCACAGGGAATAACATTTTTATGACCGCCCAGCAGTAACTCTATTCAGCTGAATAGACGTCAGTGATTGGTTGAAATTACAGAAATACGACAACTTTAACATGGAATAACTTGCGAATTCCTTTTTTTTGTTAAAAAGACTAAGAGTAAAAGATGTTTTATATGACACATTCTACCAGTGTCCCAAGTTTCAAAGTGTTTCGTTAGTGTTTCGTTAAGAAAATACTGGCTCCCCCGTTTTAAAATAGATCCAATGGCTGCTAAAACTTCCTCATGTCACACCTTTTTGCCTTAATTCACGTTTCCTTATCAGGGCTAATTTGTGGCTAAGCAACAAAAATAATCACCACACTAATTATCTCATTAGCTAATGAGATCTTCTCGTCACCAAATTCACTGTTACTCCGGTACACATGTCAACACACTAACACAAAAATAATAAACAAACAAGACCACTCAGAGAGCGCAAACCTCCGCCAATGCAACAGCAACGTCCCCTCAACGAGTAGCCAGAGATGATTTTTAAGATAAGAATATCTGAAAAACAAACTCGACTGTCTCACAAATGAGAATGCTAAAAATGAACCCGACCGCTCTCAAAACTTAAGTAAAAAAAAAAACAGAAAAAATAATCCAGAATCCTTGTCCGGAACCGGATTGATCCCAAAATCTAATCAGTTCGTGCCAGTCACGAGGCCAAACATCCTTGAAAGTTTCATACGAATCCATCCAGCGGTTTTTGAGATATCTTGTCCGCGGACAAACAAACAAACAAACACGTCTGAACACAGTACCACCGCCTTCACTAAGGCGGAGGTAATAAACGACTCTACAGAATTTCGATATGATTTGACAAAACAGGACTACACCACACAGTGTGTCTTTAATACTAACAGATACAAGAAAACTACCGATTCAGCTAATGAAAAGCGATATGCATATTAAAAAAGAAAATCTTAGGAAAAGAGGATATGATAACGTTTTCAATAAACAAAGTAGAACACACACCGAACTGGCCAATACAGAAAAATAACATGATAATGATGAAAAAAGAAAATGACACGAATTAAAGGAAAACAAATGATAATCCAGATATAATAGCGAAACCAACAGACAAAAACAAAAAATAACGGATTTGAAAAATGCAATAAAAATTACCTTAGGCAACATCTCTACCAACAAAAAACAATAGCTAGGCACAAAAGAATGAACTTTCTCGGAATATAGAGGGACAACTCCACTTCCTTTGAACATCACGTTGGCGGCAAACTCAAGTCACGAGAAAAAGCATTCAGTTTAAATTATACATATATATACTATGTGTATACGTGTGTAATATATATATATATATATATATATATATATATATATATATATATATATATATATATACATGTGCGCGTGTATGTGTGTATGTGCGTATGTATGTGCTGGTACTCAAATGCTCAAACTATTGCACAAAATACACCTCTACACTACACCATCACAGCCACCATGTTTTGAAACAATCACCTAATGTGATTTGGATAGATGAGTCGCTGTCCTCTGGGATAGAACTACAAACCAGACTTGCATTACGGCAAAGTGTTGTTGTTGCTTGGAGGGCGGGGAGCGGTACGTATAGTGGTCGTGGTAGTGGTGGTTGTAGTGGTGGTTGTAGTAGGTGCTACTGATGGTGGTAGTGACGTGATGACTGTTGTTGTTGGTTGTGATGTTAGTTGGTAATGATTAATGATGGTGCTGGTGGTGGCGGCGGCGGTGGTTGATTATTGTTTAATCCCAGGTGACACAGACCTTGGCTCAAGAGAATTCCAATTGTAACCAGGACTAACATTTATCAATGTCTCCCATATTTATGACGTTCGTATATAATTTGACAGAGTTTTGGCTGCTGTTTCACATCCAACGACCATGTAGAGGCTCCACTTAGATGAAAACGTTCCAGCCATGACCATCTTATTCACACAAAAAAGTAAAACTACCGTCTCGAGTCATACCGACTCATAAGGGCCGGTTTTCCGGCTTCCATAACGTATAAATTCCCTACCTGGACGGGATGCCAGTCCATCTCAGGATTACTCACTTTTGCCAGCTGAATGGATTGGAACATCACGAAATGAAGTCTTTTGCCCAAGAAAACAACGCGTCGCCTGGTCCAATGCCCTAACCACTAAGCCACGCACCGCCACGATCTTATTCACACAGCGTATTTTGGACTCCGATATGTTCTTCACCGTTTAAGAGGGTACGTGAGATTTAATACTTAGCTGTCATTTGTAGTTACTCAGGTAGAAGCTCACTGGAAACTATATGTGTAGTGACTGTTGTTAATAGTGGTCCTGTTGATGATTATGGTGATTGTCCTGGACCAGACTTCATTTTGAAGAACTATGACCAAAGGCCTAGTAGCCATGATCATCTGTCTTAATTTCAGATACGCTGTATTTTATTTCAAAAAAATTGTTGGGTGAGATTTAATTTATTTAAATAGGACGAGTGGATAAGAATTATTATTGGTGGTGATGTTGCTTAACTCCAAATTAACGATCATCCCCAAATTCTATACCAAGACATATTTTTTGTTCATATCCATCCCATTTTCAAATTGAGATATGTATCTTAGACCAGGGGTTTTCAAACTTTTTGACTTGCGGACCCCTTTATATTTCAGGCTTTACCCTTATAAACGCTTATGAAATTTATACATAAATATTTCCTTAAAATATCATATATTTTTACATTTATTTATTTAACAGTATTTAACAAATAGGTTTATTGTCAATTAAAAGATTTCGATTAAAAAACATATATAAAATCAAATTGCCCATAAAAGGTATTTGCTGTCCACGGACCCCCTGTCTTGTCCTCGCGGACCCCCTGTGGTCCGAGGACCACAGTTTGAAAACCCCTGTCTTACACGACATAAAACA
>NC_069008.1:7013765-7014595 GCF_001194135.2 Octopus bimaculoides | reverse complement strand
TATATATATATATATATATATATATATGCATTTTCAACGGTGTGTGTATTCGTATTACTGCACGTGTTAACGGTACAATGGTGTGTGTCGAGTTTTTTTTCCATTATAAAACAAGTAACTTATTCAATGTAATAATCGATTTAATAAATACCAGATAGAAATGGAGCACTAGGTCTGATATAATTGACTAAAAACTTGAAGGGCGGACCAAAGTATGGTCGCAATCCATTGTTTGAAGCCGTAAAAGAACAAAATGATATTAGTATATACCATTTTGTTGTTTTGTTCTATATAGCCAACAATAAAGCCTCTGCAGTCATTCGACATGCTAGATATAACAGCCAAATCTCTGTGCATTCTTATTGTTTTAAAAAGGAAAAGGTTATATTTACTAATGTAGTTCTAGATTCTCCTTCACACACTGGATGGTTACAAATGGAAAGATTTTAATAATACATTTGTACAATTAAGATTTACATTGTGTTCGTAACAATGAGAAACACACACACACACACACACACACACACACACACATACACACACACACACACACACATATATATATATATAATCATAAATATACAGGGATTAGCAGAAGCCTGCTTCTCCAACATACTGAGAATTCAGAAATAGCAGTCAAAGAACTACTGATTCCAAACTACAAATATTTTCTCTAATGGATGGCGATATTTATGGCACACACAGAACAAAAAACAGAAGAGAAGAGTAAAAAACAAACCTGCCTTTAGTTAATTGGGTACGACGTTTCACGGTTAAGGGTATGAATTTCCCTATTCCGATCTTCAGCCTCAATATTCGAATAAATTTGC
>NC_069008.1:7009259-7013199 GCF_001194135.2 Octopus bimaculoides | reverse complement strand
ATAGTCCTAGATATTTTACGCGTCAATAAAATATAGGATGATCACATGTGGAACATTTTTGATTTGCTGGATCAAGTTTAACTTGGGACTAAGCAGCAAACTGCAGCAACGTATTGGCTGTCAGATATGCAGACAAACAACAGACATTCAGAGCAGGATAGCATACTTATTGTAGAACGTACTCTCCGGAAAATTTCCAACGTTCACTAGTCAAGGAATTCATTTCACGCAGTCTTGACACTCTCTAAGTCATTCGAAGTTCTAGCAACTACGTGATAGACTATGGTTTGTTGAGTAAAAACATGAACGGAGTTGTCACTGTACTGCCTTCCGTGTACAAAACATCTGACAATTCTTTGAAAGCATGCATTAAATATACATGAATTTCGATCGAATCCCCAGCGAGTTTACACGGGATCTCCTAAAGACAATGTGAACTTCATATAATCGAGGTATCCTTGGCCTGAAGAGTAGCTTGCGGTCTACCCTCGTTTGGATAATTTACTTCTTCCGAGGTTCCGCTAACTATGAAACATATGTAGCCTGGACTTTTTCTAATCCATTCCCTAAATTTTGCATGTTTATTATATACAACAATCCCTGTTACTAACTGTGAATTATAAAATTAACTTCTTTCAGCTTATCGTACTTCGATACGGGAAAAATTCGCAACCTTTTGCGTCAATAAACCACTATTGTTGCTGAAAGTTGTTTTTTATATCTTCTACGGATTGCTTGAAGCTCACTAACTTTCTACACCTTGATCCTTGGATCTTACCTTTATACACATAGACACACAGACAGACACACACTCACACACACACACAAACACAGACAGACACACACTCACACACACACACACAAACACAGACAGACACACACACACACACATGAATGTGTGTATGTACAAAAGGCGGCGAGCTGGCAGGAACGTTAGCACACCGGGCGAAATGCTTAACGGTATTTCGTCTGCCGCTACGTTCTGAGTTCAAATTCCGCCGAGGTCGACTTTGCCTTTCATCCTTTCGGGATCGATTAAATAAGTACCAGTTACGCACTGGGGTCGATGTAATCGACTTAATCCGTTTGTCTATCCTTGTTTGTCCCCTATGTGTGTAGCCCCTTGTGGGTAGTAAAGAAATAACACATGAATGTATGTATGTATGTATGTATGTATGTATGTATGTATGTGTATGCATGCATATAAATGTGTGTATATATGAATGGGTGGACTTAGCTTTAAATCCTATTGTGCGATAGCGAACATACCTAAATCATGGTTCTTAAATGCAGGAACAGTTAAGATTACAGAGTATATGGTGAATAAAATTTGCGTAAAGTATATTCCTTTGTTTCACATCAATGTCTACAAGGATCGGCTCAGATAGACCACTAATAGAGTTGAAGTAGGGCTTCATACCTGTGTTTGGTAAGACATACGTATGAACAAACTTCTGTTCATTGTCTCAAAAGTTTTTGTTAAGAATAATTTGATAGACGATGTGTCTCTGCTCAATACGCTTCTCTCGCAAATTTGTGCATGCTGAAGGGCATATGAGTGTGCTACTACCAGATGTGAATCCACATGAACACTCAGAAACAACTACAAAACATGTTTGCAAACGATTCAATCAAAGTTAGGTAAAAGAATTACAAGTAAAAAAGTACCACCAAAGTTACGAGTTTGATTTGACATCAGCAAAAGCAGTATTACATTTCATTAAGTTTTGTAATTACTGAAGCGAGTGTCTGTATGTGGAGCTAAATATATATTTATTTTCAAGGGACCAGATATGGTGTTGTGAATCCTTTTGTACATCGCGACAGCTTTGTCTCCACAGTTAGGTCCTTTAAGATAAGGATTACTTTGAAGATTGAGTTGACCTTATTCATGTTTGGGACACTAGAAAAACGAATCGGATCAGGCGGGGACTTGAAACTTTCCTTGTATTTATTATGCTTGCGTCATCAACTCCCTTCTATTTAAACAGTGTTAACAATTTGAAAATGCAGGTGAATCTGGAAGGGACTCTCATGTTCCCGAACCTTACAATAACGAATCTATATGTGTCGTTATGGCATCATCTAACTTGACAAAAGAAATCTTGATCAAAGAGTTTACGATTCTTTTGAGAAGGCAATATGGAGAGGACGCATAAAATATTAAGATTGAAATGTGAGAGGCTCAGGAAGTCGAATAAAGTACAAAGATGGAAGTTTCCACTTCTTTCAGTGGAAACAGCATACCGTATTTTTAGATGTACAGTTAAGAAGTCTTTGTTTAAATTTCCTTCTCTAAAGGCCATGTAATATGTACCTATTTCAACAAGGTTGGGTTCTATAGTTAAGATCTCTGGCTCATAATTACTTCCACGTTGGCATGCATTAATTTTCCTGTAATTGCATGTGTACGGCCTTCGGTTTACTTGGTGATTGTGTGCGATATTGCTTTTTATGCTTATTATGAGAAAATTTTAATGTATTTACTAAAAGCTTTATATATCTGTGCTCAAGAGGATAGAATTTGTAAGATTTATGAAGTTTCTTGTCAAACTAAATGGAGAAGATGAACGATGTATTATAACAGCTTCTCCTTTCCATTTCTGTGGCGGAAAATTAGATCTATAGAATTGTTCATCTTCACTTGGACCCTACTAGTTTGTAACATTTTTTGTAGTAGGAAAGGAGTTACAGGATACTTCCTTATACGAGGAAACATTGAAAGATTTTCCTGTTGATTTTGTAGAAGCGGTTCTTAAACTCTGTTGTAAATTGTATGATCCTATGTTAATTCTGACGAAGTTTTCGTGTAGCTCTCTGTATGATTTGTGTAAAGTTAGTTTTTAAATCTAGTGTTGCACCAAGGAAGTATACAATAGTTAGATTACTAGATATAGTTATTTTTGTCTGAAAATCCTAAAATCGAGTATAATGTCATTCCTTAATCTGTTAAAGATTTGGCCATTAGTACTTCATAATCAAGTCATTTATTTCAAAAATATAAGCCAAAGCCTATCCATGAAAGTTTTGATTAAAATGCATAATATTACGAAATGATATATATCTGCTGTTATATGACCCCCAGCGACGCGATGAGAGAACTTGTTGGAACAGAGTAATCATCAACGTTCTCAACGTAAATGTCTAAGTAATTATAATCTTTTAGGACGGAGACAAAAATCTTCAGTGAAGAAATAACACTGAAATGTACGTATGTATGCCACTATTCAGTTTATTTCAAGATTTCTTGCCAATAAAGAAAGAACCGGTGTCTAACCTAGATCCAAGGCTCCTTCGTTGGAATTTCAACATTAACAACAGGGTATTTTTATTTGTTTGTATGTATGTATTATTTATGCATGTATGTATGTATGTATGTATGTATGCATGTATGTATGCATGTGTGTATGTATGTATGTATGTATGTATATATGTGCGTGCAGATTTGTATGTTTTATGCATGTGTTCTCATGCATATAGTTACATATCTAGATATGCTCATATATATTGAAATAATAAACTTCTGGAAAGTTTTTTACAGTTTTACAATTCCAGTAATGGATTGGATCTGTAGTCTTCGAATTAGGTTTCTCCTTTCTGGTTTTGAGAAGCCTAATTTCTCAAGATTGGTATTTAGGCAGTGTGTTACATATCCCAAGACCCCAATAATTACAGGTATAAACCTGAACTTGTAATCTGGATAGAGTAACTGCAGATTTCTCAGTAGTTCAGCATAGGTGTTCTCTTTTACACTGATCTTCAGCTAATTTCCACAACTGTGTACAGTTTCTCTTCTCTGTACGTATATGAGTGTGTGTATCTGTGTATCTATGTATATATGTATGCATGTATATTATATATATGTATATATTAACATATATATTACATACTCACACACACACACACATACACACACATGCATACATAAATGCATACATAC
>NC_069008.1:7007717-7008347 GCF_001194135.2 Octopus bimaculoides | reverse complement strand
TATATATATATATATATATGTTTATATATATAGCTGCACACATGCATATATGTATCTATGTTCACGTATATGCATAAATATGTGAATATGTATTTATCATACACACTACCCGCTCCATTTCAGTAAACAACCGTAAATAGACGCCATCATACACATTAAAATTACATCCATCTAGTTCTTAAATTCTCTCTGCTGTCATCTAACTATCACCTTTTCAATAGAATCATCAAACTCCGCCTCCTTTTCTATTCTCGTATTTTCTACAACTTTTCTATTCCCATTTTCTCTTTTCTCTCCTTCCTCTTTACTTCGTTCATATGCAACACAATACTTTTCTTCTCTTTCTCGCTTTCTCACTCACTCACTCTCTTTCTCTCTCTCTCTGTGCACACACACACATACACATGTATGTATGTATGTATGTATGTATGTATGTGTGTGTGTAATTCTCGTTTAGATAAAAATTCTTACTCCAGCAACTTCCCTCATACAACTCTTCCTTATGTATCCCATCAACACTACGCTCATACACGCATACACGCACATACGCACACACGCTCACAAATACACATACCCACGTATATATGAAGCCATGTATTTTTATGGGATATATATATATATATATATATA
>NC_069008.1:7003866-7006899 GCF_001194135.2 Octopus bimaculoides | reverse complement strand
TGCCAAGTAGTTCAGTATGAAAAAAACCTGAACTCGCTAGCCGATGAATTCGTAAGTGCCTTTTCTTCTCGTTGATTTTTGGCGTCGCATGGCCAGAAATTACCGTGAATTTTTTAGAGACACTTTCAGATTTATCAGAATATTGGGCTGATGAGACGGAATAGATTAATATCTTAACCGCGAAACGTTCGTATCCAATTAACTAAAGGCAGGTTTGTTTTTGCTTTTCACTCTGGTTTTTTGTTCTATGTGCGCCATAAATATCGCCATCCATTTAGAGAAAAATTTGTAGTTTAGAATCAGTAGTTTTTTGACTGCTATTTCTAAATTTTCAGTATGTTGGAGAAGCAACTCAATGCTAATCCCTGTATATTTACGATGATATATATATATGTATGTATATATTTGTATATGTATACATACATATGGTAAGTAGATTGCTAACCAACCACATGTTTGTGGGTTCAGTCCCACTGTGTGGCACCTTGGGCAAGTGTCTTCTACTATAGCCCCAGGCCGACCAAAGCCTTGTGAGTGGATTTGGTAGACGGAAAGTGAAAGAAGCCCGTCGTATATATTTATGTATATATGTATATGTGTGCATATGTTTGTGTGTCTGTGTTTGTCCCCCCAACATCGCTTGGCAAACGATGCAAGTGTGTTTAGATCCCCGTAACTTAGCGGTTCGGCAAAAGTGATCGATAGAATAAGTACTAGGCTTACAAATAATAAGTCCTGGGGTCGATTTGTTCGACTAAAGGCGGTGCTCCAGCATGGCCGCAATCAAATGCCTGAAGCAAGTAAAAGAGTACTTTTTTAAAACTCACTTTTATTTATGTTTATCATGTTTAATATGTGTTAAAAGTGTATAAATTTTGAATTTTGCTTGTAATTTTATTTTCATTCCTGTTGGACCCTTCTTGTTTGTTCATGACAGCTTTCTTTCACTTTGGCAGCAATCATTTTCTTTACCTCGATCTCCAAGATGGAGCAATCGTTTGGCTGAGCTTAAAGAACACACTCAGTTAGCAGCACAGGAGCTAACTCCTGAAATGCTTCAAAATGTGTTTCACAACGCTAAGGAAAGATTTGAAGTATGCAGGGATACAGACATGTTAATAATTTTCAATAAAAGCTTAACGTAAGATTTATAAATATATCTGTTTTGATTATAAACATAGAATTCTGTCAGTTTTTTTTTTTTTAATTTGCTCAATATCGTTGAAACGTATTGTTAATTCTGGAATATCCTGTATGGCGTGGAGTTGTTAGCTGTTGCGTTGCTCGAGTAAATATTAAAGTCAAAGGTCTACGTGCCGTAAACATCCCATCTTTTTGTTAAGCATATTGTATCAAGGAGCATATTATCCAAAATGTATGTCTCCTTTATAGGCGTGGCTGTGTAGTTGAGAAGCTTGCTTTCCAACCACGAAGACTTGGGTTCAGTCCCACTGTGCGGTGCGTTGGGCAATTCTCTTTCATTACAGCTCCATGCCGACCAAAGCCTTGTGTATTATATAATTGCCAATACTGCATTGATATATAAAATAACACATATAACTCACTTGTTATTGTCATATAATAAACAAACAGAAGTTCGTGTATTAAATTGATCTTTTTTCTACTTCAATTATTACGTTTTTTTTTTTTAATAAAATACGCACATACAGGAGGAGTAAATCTATATACCACTGCAGATATAAAAACAGAGGCAATGATGATCGATTACATTAATATAAAGGAAGACGATGTAATAAAGGCTATAGATAGAATGAAAACAAACTCAGCTATTGCCCCTTCTAAAAGTATGCAAGCGAGTTCTAACAAGACCACTGCAGTCCCTCTTTCAGAGCTTCCTTGCATTTGGCAAACTCCCAAGAAAACTGAAGGAGGGGAAAATGTGCCCTATTCATAAAGGAGGTAGCAGAGCGGAGGCCAAGAACTACAGACCTATCTCTCTCACCTCACACATCAGCAAGGTTATGGAACGAAAAGTCAGAAGAAAACTAATCGCCTTCCTTGAAGAAAATGACTTGTTGCTTGATACCCAACATGGTTTCCGACCAGGAAGAAGCTGCCTGACTCAGTTCTTACAACACTATGACTGGGTGCTGAAACAGCTGCTCAACCACTCAAATGTGGAAGTGATATATCTCGACTTTGCAAAGGCCTTTGATAAAGTCGATCATGGAATGATATGTCACAAACTGTGTGATCTCGGTATAGTTGGAAAATTGGGAGAATGGCTTCATGACTTTCTGAAGGATAGAAATCAGGTGGTAGTAACCAATGGGGTCACATCCAATAACACGCAAATAGTGAGCGGTGTTCCGCAAGGTACTGTTTTGGGACCACTACTGTTCATAATAGCCCTCTCAGACATGCCCTCAGCCACACAGAGAGCCACAATCACAAGCTATGCAGATGATACAAAAGTCTCACAGGTAATACAGAACCCTGAAGATACTATGCACCTGCAATGTGAGCTGAATGAAATATACAAGTGGGCTGAAAAGAATAACATGCAGTTTAATGCTGAAAAGTTTCAAGCCTTATGCTATCAGCATGCAAGACTAAATGCAATATCCATTAACTACACTTGACCTGGAGGGATTGCAATCCCAGAGGCACATTCAGTGCGAGATCTGGGCATTTACATGAGTAATGATGCATCCTTTCATGTGCACGTTGCTAAATTGTCAATGAAATGCAGGCGACTGACCGGATGGATTCTTAGAACTTTTAGAACAAGAGATCAGGAAATCATGATGGTCCTCTGGAGGACACTTGTCCTAAGCCACTTTGATTATTGCTCTCAGCTATGGTCATTAACCAGTGTCAAATTAATCTCAGAACTTGAGGCAATCCAACGAAGCTACACGAAGAAGATAGCCTCTATGCAGCATATAAGATATTGGGAAAGACTCAAGAGATTAAGACTCTATTCCTTAGAGCGTAGACTAGAAAGATATGCCATAATATACATCTGGAAGATCCTGGAAGGACTTGTCCCAAACTTTGGCATCGAGAGTT
>NC_069008.1:7002025-7003360 GCF_001194135.2 Octopus bimaculoides | reverse complement strand
ATATATATTGATAATAAGGAGAATGAAAAATTTGAACATTCAAACAGTTTATTTACAGTTGGTTTATTCGTCTCGATTAGGTTTGAATTAATAGTAGTAGTAGTAATAGTAAACCATGACATTCATCGATGAGCTGTTTTTCACAGCTCATCGATGAACGTCATGGTTTACTACTACTACTACTACTACTACTACTACTACTACTACTACTACTACCAATTGAAACTAATAATAGAGGAAAATTCCTCTTCGAACAATGTCATTTATACACCCTGAAGAGAATGTACTAATAATACATAAATCGCTGCATATAAATATGCAACTACATGCAATTAGTGCAATCGAAGCACGTGTCGGACAATTATTATGAATGAACCAACTGTAAATAAACATAAAGTTCGTTGTTCAAATCCTTCATTCTCCTCCCTATCAACATTGTACTTTATGCTTTAAGTACTCAAGAAAAATCTGTAGCATCGGATGGGAGTTAAAGGAAATCTACCATAAAACATACCATCTGAAAGAACCAGCCCTGGCATTTTACATAGATAAATTCGGTGTCTGCCTGGATATTGTATCCCTACTCTAACTGTACACACACATACACATAATGCACACATACACACGCACGCGCGCATTAATAATTAAGTGTGCTACAAGTAGCACCAGCGCGCTAAAATTAAGAGCCAGAAGACGACTACAATTACAAATTTTCACCGATACACATAAATTGAAATCGAGGGAATGAGCAGAAATTCTAAGCCTCCCTACCAATAACGAAAAGAATCGTAATTTGAAAAGCCATACATACCCGTATCATTACAATTTCAAGCTTTGTGAAAATGTTACTTAGTTATATCCTCAGCGAGTCTTACTAACCCAAGGGTCATAGGGTCATAGAAACTGTCCCTCTTAAACAATGTACGCGATGACCGTTTTTAATGTCACGGCAAATTTAAAAAGGTGATCGAAGTGAATAATAAATTATAAAGATATGAGGATATTATTGTTTCAATAATATCAAGTGGTATAGCATGCGTAAATAACCATCAAGGTAATACCATAAGGTAAAAAAATATTAATTATTTTCAATTTATGATTCTTTTCGTTATCGGTAGGGAGGCTTAGAATTTCTGCTTATTTACCCGATTTCAATTAATGTGTATCAGTGAAAATTTGTAGTTGTAGTCGTCTTCTGGCGGCTATTTGTAGCACCCTAAATTATTAATTAATATTTTTTACCTCATGGTGTTATCTTGATGGTTATTTTTGCATGCTATACAACTTAATATTATTGTAAACAATACTAACCCTTATATATATATATATATATAT
>NC_069008.1:6999388-7001836 GCF_001194135.2 Octopus bimaculoides | reverse complement strand
ATATATATATATATATAAATTTAGCAGAAAATGGAGAAATCTTGATCAACAACAACTGACTACCATCGATTATTATTTTTTAATACAAAACGTTATCTCTTCTAACAGCCGTTTCTGCCTCCAATGTTCCACAGTGTTGGCAAAGACAATTCTGAGAATAATATTCGTCATATTTTATAACACATCCGATTTGGAACATGGAGCTTCATCAGGGTGAAGAAAACCGCATAAAATAAAAGAAAAAAAAGAAGAGGAGCCTCGAGAGGAGAAATGAAGGCTTAAAATTTTTTAAGCCTTCATTCCTCCTCTCGATGGTAGTCAGTTGTTGTTGATCAAGATTTCTCCATTTTTTGCTTAATTTGAATTTGATTCCTGATAAACACTTGTTTATTTTTGTTATTGCCTGTTTTCTATGAGCATAATATGCTTGCATATGCATGCTCAGGGTTAACATAGGTAATTTATACCGATAATAGAACTCAGCTTTGGCACACAACATGAAAATCAACATATTTATAGCAGACCTAGTTAGGATAAGGAACAACGTGCCCCCACTATGCGAACCCTATGAAACAAAGAAGCACGTACAGAACTTCATGCACCGCATGCAATTCACTAGGTATGGTCAGAAAGATAGGATTCGGGTATACAGGGGTGTTAGAAAGAAGTTAGATAGCATTATCAGTAATGAAACCAGTAGTACCTGCCCTAGATTTAAAAATAAAGACTGGAATACAATACAAGAATTTGTGACAAAGCAAGCAGGGTGAACACGTGGTAGAAGACCGACAAATATCAAGAAGTCATGTTTGTAGAGGCCACAGCTAATGGAGAACTAACCCGTAGATTTAGGTAAGCTCTGAAGGAGGCTAAATTCAACATTCAGATTGTTGAAAAGCCAGGGACCTCCATCAGATCACAGTTATGTAGGACTACCCCTTTGAGAATACCACATGCACCATTGGTAACTGTATGGTATGTAAGATTAACCCTGGCATTAACTGCAGAACTAGAAATGTAGTCTACAGTATAAGGTGCTTGTAAAGGCAAGAACACAATATATAAAGATCAGACATCTAGGATCATTGCGGAGAGACTAAATGAACATCTGAGACAATATGACAACAAAAAACAATCCTCCATACTCTACCTGCGTGTCACTTTGGGCAAGTGTCTTTTGCTATAGCCTCGGGCCGACCAAAGCCTTGTGAGTAGATTTGGTCGACGGAACATGAGAGAAGCTCGTTGTAGATGTGTGTGTGTGCGTGTGTGTGTGTGTGTGTGTATGTGTGTGTATGTGTGTGCCTATGTTTGTGTGTGTGTCTGTGTTTGTCCCCCCCCCACTATCGCTTGACAACCGACGTGGGTATGTTTACGTCCCCGTAACTTAGTGGTTCAGTAAAATAGACCGATAGAATAAGTACTAGGCTTATAAAGAATAAGTCCTGGGGCGATTTGTTCGAATAAAGGCGGTGCTCCAGCATGGCCGCAGTCATATGACTGAAACAAGTAAAGAATAAAAGAATAAATGGATCAACATTGGATCAACATTACACTGGTTACGGCGTGCATGGATGTGTAAAAAAAAGGGGTGAGGGTAAAGACCCCCTTCGGTCATGAATGACCATAGGATCGCGCCTAGAAATTTCCCCACCGAGGCTCTAGTCCGGGCTGTTTATGGAAGACCAGCTGTCGCCCATGCATACCAGGCTCCACTCTCCACACCACTGATGTTATCCAAGGGAAAGGCAAAAGCTAATACACCTTGGCACCAGTGACAATATCACAACTCATTTCTACAGCTGAGTGGACTGGGTTAACGTGAAATAAAGTGTCTTGCTCAAGAGCACAACACACAGACCAGTCCAGGAATCGTACTCACTACCTCATGATCGTGAGCCCGAAGCTCTAACCATTAAGCCGTACGCCTTCATATAATGTGTAGAAATTGGCTTTATATAGTTGGTGGTAAAAATAGCAGTTAAATATCACTCAATTCACAGCCCAAAGTACACATCGCCACCAACGAGCAATCGCAATCACTGCCACCCAATCACCATTAATATATTAACCACTGCTAATATTCCACCAACCATCAATTTCACCACAACCACCAACTCCATCCTCACCGATACACTATCACCATCACCATCACCATCACAGCATACCACTACAATCATCAACATGTTAGCAGCACTGCTCTCACACCACCACCAACACCACCACCACTACCTCTATCAAAGCCTTACTGCTACCACAAAAGCCACAACCACCACCATCAACACAACAAATCAATAGTGTGTTATAAATGAGATGAGTTCAAGAGGTGTTAAATTGACATGATAATGTACACAGCAGCATCACCACCACTACTACAACCACTACCACCAACGCCACAAATCTCCACTACCTCCACTATAATAAAACCAACACTGCCATCATGCCACC
>NC_069008.1:6993351-6999055 GCF_001194135.2 Octopus bimaculoides | reverse complement strand
ACCACTGCCACCGCCACCGCTGCCGCCGCCGCCGTCACATTTGTACCACTGTTGCCTCACCGTACCACCACTGCCACTTTACTTCGAACAACAACCTCGCCGCCACTACTTAACACTGCACCGACCCCACATCACATCCCCAAAAGCACGACCCATTACCATCCCAACACAACATCGCTGTCACTAACACCTCCATCACCGCATCACATAACTTCTACCTTCACCGGATAACATTACATCGCTATATTAATATATTGTTCAAACTATAATGATTTGCCGGAGGATAGAGAAAAACAATATCTTGATTATAGTTTAAGGTGGTGTTGTTGTTGTTGATGTTTATGGTGGTAGTAGGGGTGTTAGTGGCAGTGTTGTAGTAGTGGTAGTGGTGATAGCAATAGTGATGTTGCTGATGGTAGTGATAGAATGAGAATCCTGCTGTGTGATACTGTTATTTTTACTCGACTCTACATTGGCCCTCGATGCTCAAGATTACAATTACAGTAATTCTTCGCCATATCGCGGGTCATCTACCGCGGTTCACTTATCGCGGTTTATTATTTAAGCTTACGTCGATTCCTCCTTGGTGTTGTTTTACATTTATAATAAGATACATATATACAACTTACAAAAATAATTAAAATATATATACAGTACAGTACTGTTTCTAGTTCGCAGATTTTCACCCATCGCGGGGTTTTGAAACGTAACACCTGCGAATGTTATTGGACCATGTCTTCTACTTTTGACTGTTTATATGTAAAGTTCAAGACAGCAGGGTGTGATTTGAGGGAGACGTGACTGTTGTTTCTTCTGATATGGCTACCGTCATCGTTCTACAACCATCTCACATGTATATGTATGTGTGTATGTTCCTGTAATTAGTTCTACATGGAAAACTTTGAAGTAGCGTCTTTCGGATTGACATAAAATGCATCCGTTTTTCGGAACGTGAAGGCACGTGGCTTAGTGGTTAGGATATTGAGCTCGTACGAACGTAAGGTCGTGAGTTCGATTCCGGGCGACGCGTCGTGTCCTTAAGCAAAACACTTTATTTCACGTTGCTCCAGTTCACTCTCCTGGCAAATATGAATAGTACCTGTATTTCACAGGTCAACCCTGTCACACTCCCTGGGAACTACGTAAAAGGTACACGTGTCTGTGAAGTACTCAGCCACTTGCACGTTGATTTTACTAGCAGGCTGTTCTGTTGATCGGATCAACTGGAACCCTTGTCATCGTAATCGACGAAGAGCCAGTTTTAGGTTTTCGGTACTATCCAGAATCTAGGTAGTTTTACATCTAAATCCACAGGACTACCAGCCCTATTCTGCTGGCCACAAAGGCATCATTACATAAATTTTTTAACACTGCATGATAAAAGATAGAGTTGTGGAAATAACGTCCTGGAGCTGAAAGTTTAGTACGAGATAAGATCACGGATATTTGTTTTCTGTATCGTAAATTAGAAATGAACTCTTACACTGAAAAACTCGTAGCTTTGAATACTGCATAATTTATGAATTTAAATGGAGTAGCGAGCAATTTAGTGAAAAATAAGTCGCGCCGACATCATGGAATATGTATATATCTTATAATATACATACATACATACATACATACATACATACATACATACACTTATACATAGATATATTCATACATACATATATTATTATTATTATTATTATTATTATTATTATTATTATTATTATTATTATAGCGAAACGGGCTGATTACTACCTAGCTCAGATACCAGGAAACCCCAAAATGGCTGAAGTTCAAAAGATAGTGCTCATGGGAACTGCCCATATCCTACGTAAAATACTGTCTATGTGATCTCAAATTTTAAAGCAAACACATAATTTTCTTATGGTTTCTTAAACATTCACTTGAACAAAACTGTACAAATCCAAATATATGGTACCCTAGGCATAACACCTACATGAACTTCTAACTTGTTGTCTCTTGAGGTCTCTGGGTGAGACTTGGATCCAACTTGTACAAATGCAAAACAAAAGTCAAACATAAAATAATAATAATAATAGTAATAATAATGCCGGCGAGCAGGCAGGATTGCTAGCGCGGTGGACGAAATGCTTAGCAGTATTTTGCCCGTCGCTACGTTCTGAGTTCAAATTCCGCCGAGGTCGACTTTGCTTAGAGAAGAAAAGCATTTTTGTTGTTTAAATCGTTTTGCAAGCCAGTTGCTCTTCTGAGGAGCTGACGTTTGGGAACCAATGCTCTATTTGGGGTGGGTGGGGGTTCTATGCAACTCGGTTTTGTTTCACAATTCTTCGAAAATTTCTCCGAAGTTATAAACATTGAACATGGCGACGGATAGTGGGAGTGAAGAAACAATGTGGAACAGCAGGTTGCACGAAGTTTTCCCCATCTTCCCCACCATGATTGTCAGTAGACAGCAAGGACGGAGGAATGAAGAAGAGAAGAGACAAGAAAAGAAGAAAGAAGACGAGTGGAATGTAGGAGAAAAGTTTTCCTTTCAACATGCAGGTGAAACAAGCCGAAACGGTTTCCATGGAAATAGTAGTAGCAGAAATAATAACAAAGACAGCGATAGTAGCAACAGTAGCAGTGAAGAGACTGGTATACATGAAAATAGTAATAAAGGGACATTCCCAAATATTACGGCAGCTAGAGAATTTTGCACTATCTCCTTGGAAAATAAAAAGGTAAATCTAGCAAATGCTTCGAAATACACGAAGAGAAATGGAAGGAGAGCGGAATTGTCGCCTCCGAGCGACGCACTTCAAGTTACAGCCAAACGGACTGTTGTCTTCAGGTGCGAGAACATGAAGTTCAGGAGACTGGAAAATGCAAAGAGCGACTAAGTGGAAAGGGCATTGAAGGACATATGGCAGAGTATCGACCAAATAGCGAGAGCGAGGCCGATCGGCGGGCTCGAGGTCCTGTTTAAGACCAAGGAGTTAACTCTACAGAACTCGGTGGCCACTCGTCGTACCGAGGAATTCTTCCCAACGTACCCGGAAAGAAGAGCGGTATGAATCACGGTGCCAGGCGTCCTGCCAGGGCTAGATATATGGTGGATTCTCGCCTGTATTTGTGCGGACGGCGACGAAAATCTCCTGGACGTGAAAAAATCACGAAGGGAGAATTGGGTTGGGACTATCCTGGAGATGCTTCTCCCATGTAAAACAGGAGCAGGTGGAGTGAGTCCTAGACCTGATTTCCCTCCCGAATGGAGCAGAGCTGTGAGTAAACGTGGAGAGCAAGAGGCTGAGGTGCCATATATGTGGATCGATGGGTCACTTACGGGCTTTCTTCCCACAGCCAAAACAAAAGGGCAGCAAGGAAATCCCAAACGCAATCGACACAACCTTCAGGACAACAAAAGCAACAAGAACAACAACAGCAGAAGGGCATGGAAATAGAAGCAGGAACTGCATCCAGGGAGTCAGTAAAGGTGGCAGGGGGAGTACCACCAACAGCAATAGCGGAAGCAACAGTAACAGGAGCAGCAACAACAACTACAAGAACACCAGAACAAACGTCAACACGAACATCCGAAAAAGAATGTACTACTCACGGCGTCTCACAACCTAGCTCCTCCTTTTCCCGCCTCTCTCAAACTCTCACTCACAGGTTGACAACCACACAAACACAAACATACCCACACCAGCACTTAATGGAGATATGCAAGACACTGGTTCCTCCACACGTCAAAGCGACGATGAGGTGGAAACCCAAAAGGCTGAAAGACTGAAAAGGAAACACAGGAAAAAGACAGAAAACAAGTAAACTACCATTACAGATACACCAACAGAATCACAAGTACAACAAGCAATAAAAAGAAAAGTTCCATTACAGCAACCAGCCGCGCAGCAACGGAATTTTGTGCTAGTGAGGAAGACCAACGAAATTCTTATAGCACTCCTAGCACAAAACAAGAACATTGATACAGAGGGGATGGTCTCCAGCCCTAACGCTTTTAGAGTGTCGGAGAGCTTAATGATGATACGCATGACAATAGAGACGTATAAGAACATTAAAGGGAGCTATCCTAACGACATAGGAACTCCTAGTGTATCAGCCACCAGATGGCTTTTAAGGGGGTTTCCAGAGAAACTCAACCAATCAGACTGGGTGGAAGAATCACTCGACCACCAACAGCACCGGGAGGTTAAGTGACATTCCTTTTTCTTTTCCTTATGTCCTGGCCAGCATGGTGGTTCTTAAATGAAGATAATGAAGGCAGTGCTTTTAGACTGGTCGCTGTGTATGCACCGACTGGATCGGGGCAGCCGGATATCTTCAGACGTTTGGAGGCCTTTCTTGAGACGTCTCGCTCTTTAGATTTAGTAGGCGACTGGAACACCATCTTGGATGCACATGTGAACTGGGTGAGGCTAGCACGTAGGAAAGTGGGGTGCGCAAACCTCACAAACTAGCTCCGTCGTTTCCAGCTCGCTAACAGGTTCAGACTGGATTTCCGAATGCTCCAGAGTGGACATTGGCCATCAGCGTCGGGTCATCCAGATCTTATCTAGAGAGGGTATTTTGTAGGCCAGCAGATAGCGATAGCATAGGTTGTCCACGATTGGAACTCGTCAGCTATACAGACCACAGATTAGTGATCTGTATGGTTGACCTATATAGGCTCCATAGGCAGAATCCCGGACACTGGAAGCTGAACGCGTTCCTCCGGCGCGTCAAGCTTTCAGAGACCGGCTTAACAAGTTAGTCTATCGAAAGTTGATGATAGCAGTCCTCAGCAACCGATGGTGGGTAGCCCTGAAACGGCCGATTAGAGTAGAAGCTGTAGAATTTAGCAGAGATCTAGCGATAGAGGAAACTAGACTAGAGGGAGACTTAGTTAGGCAGTTAGAAAAGGCGCTTAGCAGAGGCATTGCAGCCGATGTGCTGGCGGCGACATTAGTTCTGAAACGGTTCTTCAACGCCAAGCATTGTCAGAGCTAGGGCACGTGCTCTAAGACAGGAAGGAACAAAAGCCGTTCGATGGGTTCGGGTGGCTACGGCACATGGTAACAAAATGTCGATTTGGTCTTTGACGGGCCGAAAAGGGCGTTTGCTATACCAGTCTAGGTAGATTTGCGTGGAATTTTAGTGGCACTTTGCTGAATTCTACGGAGCGCTTGGTGGTACGAAGACGGGGGTGAACCTCACCACCTATCTCGATGGCCTGCCACGGCTTTCGGCCAGGGATGCGGAGTGCTACAAAAGGCCGATATCAGCTGAAGCGATACGTGACGCGTTGGCTAGTTGTACGAAGGAAAGGTCTCCGGATTGGATGGTCTACCCTTTGAGCTTTATATTCATATGCCAGCTTTGTTTTGGTGAACTTTGAACTTTTGGTAGATGTCTACCGCAATTGGAGGCAAAACGGGAGAATTCCCAGATCTGTGAGCCGAGGTGTGGTGACACTACTGAGAAAAGATCCGAACAAGGGGGATATTATGGATAATTTTAGGCCTGTAACTCTGCTAAATGCAGATTACAAAATTTTGGCAAAGCGGTTGGCGCTTGTTGTTTCCAGAATGTCGGTGATGCGTAGACATGCGCAATCCCTAACAGATCTATATACGACAACCTCCACCTCACGCCATACGTCATAGAGAGGGTTGGTAAAGAAGCTGGCATGAGTGGGGCCCTGAGAAACTTGGATCAATCGAAGCCTTAGATATGGTCGACCATCAATATATAT
>NC_069008.1:6991049-6993302 GCF_001194135.2 Octopus bimaculoides | reverse complement strand
TGTGTGGTAAGTACCTTCCTTACCAACTACATGGTTCTGGGTTCAGTCCCACTGCGTGGCAACTTGGGCAAGTGTCTTCTACTATAGCCTCGGGCCGACCAAAGCTTTGTGAGTGGATTTGGTAGACAGAAACTGAAAGAAGCCCGTTGTATATATGTATATATATATGTGTGTGCGTGCGTGTGTATGCGTGCGTGTGTGTGTGTGCCTGTGTGTGTATGTGTGCATGTTTGTGTGTCTGTGTTTGTGCCCCCAACATCGCTTGACAACCGATGCTGGTGTGTTTACGGCCCCGTAACTTAGCGGTTCGGCAAAAGAGACCGATAAAATAAGTACTAGGCTTACAAAGAATAAGTCCTGGGGTCGATTGGCTCGACTAAAGGCGGTGCTCCAGCATGGCCGCAGTCAAATGACTGAAACAAGTAAAAGAGTAAAAGAGTAAAGAGTATATATATAATGTATATATGTATATTTGTAAATATTGTTCTCCGTATCAATATTTTGTAGACTTTGTAAGACATTTTTATGGAGGTTTTTGACAGCTTGACGCAGATTTCCAGCCATTATTGTTCTCCCATGGCGTTCACACATGTAGGAATTATTCCCTTGTGTCAAATAAACGTCGTGTAATCGGTTCTTTTGGTGTAAGCGTCTTTTTTTCCCTACCAAACCATTTTCAGTATTAGTTTATCCTGTATACTTAACCACTTACAAGATTTAACAGCATTTTTTTTTTGTTATAATGGTTTAGCATCTTTCCGATGTTAAGGAATATACTTTTGGTTCCATGCCTTTATTATAAAACCATTCTGTACACCTGCATCCGCTCTCCTTCCTTGTATCTACTGAAATGATGTTTAAACCTAGACACTTCCTCTTCTTCAGCGTTTTGAAGGGAAATGTCGGTGGCTGGTCTATATCGGTGAATGACGAGCATTTCGCAAGATTCCACTGGGTTTTGATGATTTCGATACTGGTTAGAGTGTTCTCCTCAGTATCCCCACTATTCCTAGCTGGTCTGTTAATAGATATGTACCGTCTGATTACTTAACTGATGACACGCAACAATTTCCAACCATTGGAGAGTCTTCAATGTGTCATGGAGTTCCTATGTTATAGCTGACTCCATTTAGTTAGACTTCTTGAGCTTTCGTATTCTGTCATTCATCTTCGTGACATAACGTCTATCTGCACGGCAGTATAAAATGATTGACTATTCAATTATACCAAATGGTATCTCAATCAGGAGCGTGTATTCCGGGTATGCTAGGTATGCGCTGCATACCCATCAAAAATGGCAAATTCGTTTTAAATATTAACCTTACTCATTAATTTAATCACAAATCTTAATGGAATACTTTGTTATACCCTTGCTTGAAATTTGGTGGCATTGGGTGTGGCAGCATACCTAGGACAACAACCATTATACACCATTGGCTCAATCAGTTTGAATAGCAAACAAAGCCGATGAGACTTTGGTATTTCATCGAATCCTTAGAGAATGAATCTTAAAATTGACTTTAGCAGGAGTTGAACTCAGAACGTACAGAACACATTGTGTATTTAGTGTAAATGCCATAATTTTTTTTTCTATTGATTCTACTGTTGCCTTTGTTCATGCTTTTGTTATTGTTGTTGCTGTTGTTTTACTGCTGTGACTCCTGTTAAGATTGTTCTTACTGCTCCTTCTACTATTGTTGTTGTAGTGGCTGTTGTTAGCGTTGTTTTTGTAGATGTTCAATGATGTTATTTTCTAGTTTGTTTTTGCTGATACTGTTGTCGTTGTTTTTGTTACTATTGCTGTTTATGTCATTGTTGTCGTCGTCATTATTGGTGTTGTTGTCATCGTCGACACTGTTGTTGTTGTTGTTGTTGTCGTTGTTGTTTTTGTTGTTGCTGCTGCTGTTGTAAGGAAAACGTGTTCCCTTTCTCAAACAAGCCATCTGCCTCTTTAACATAACCCCTTAACATAAACCCGTCCATCAATTTCATTGCTTTCCCGCCCCCATATCTCATACGCTATCCACAAGCCAAACCCACAGCACAACACGCATATATTCACATATGCACTTACATTCATGTATATATATATATATATATGTATGTATGTATATGTGAATGTTATTGTCATGCTTTTGTAATTGTTGTTGCTATTGTTGTTATTGTTTTTTATTGTTACACACGAGTTTGTGCATACACACATACACATGCATGCATTGAATATGTATATGTATATGTATAAATGTGTGTGTG
>NC_069008.1:6985337-6990682 GCF_001194135.2 Octopus bimaculoides | reverse complement strand
ATATATATATATATATATATACGCACACATACACACACATATATACACATACACATAAATACAGACATGCATGCATACATACATATATACATACAAAGTTTTAAATTCGGTAACTGAGGTCCTCACTTCTGGAAACAGAAGTGAGGACCTCAGTTACAGAAGTGAAGATGGTTCTAGATGTTCGTGGGTCTTTCAATAACAGCAACTAAACCATTTAACACTTTAGTGATACTAGACATACTGTCATAAAACTTCTATAATATTTTCTTCATTAATTAAATTAAAATGTGTTCAGTCTATTGCCTCAGTACTTAATTCCTCTTCTCTGCTCAACAGTCACTTAATTTTTTGGGACTTGCAATGATCTCAGAGGAATTGGTCCAGACAACTTGTGTAAAGTTTGATATAATGTTTAGGCAAGCAATGGGCGCGTATGTTTCTGGCAAGACATTATTTTCGTTCTTGGTTACCAAATTTGCCAATGCTATAGGTAAGCCACTTTGGTTGGTATGATAATCTTGGTTCCATAGTTCTTTTCACAAACATCAGTCGTATGTTGTACCCAACAATTCTTGATGCATCCTGCTATGCTGTTTCTCACAGCTTTAAATGCAAATTCCTGCCGTTGCCATCTCATCTGCTATGCAGATGAGATATATCTAAATCTGCATTTTCTGAAATGTCTTCTCTTTTTAAAGATGACAGGAAGTAATTTTCACTCTGTAGAGTGACAATATAGTCACTCGTCCGCTCCTGCTGTTATTTAGCTCCCATTGAATACCCACTTGGAAAACTTGTAAACAAAAAGCATTCTAGCCGTGACCACATCACCTTTACTGGCAGTTTATCTTAAACTACATTATTCTATATTATTTACATTATTTACATTTGACGGATATTTCTCCTCATCTTGTTTGTTGTTAACACAACGTTTCGGCTGATATACCCTCCAACAAACAAGATGAGGAGAAATATCCGTCAAATGTAAATAATGTAAATAATGTAAATAATGTAAATAATTCCTCATCTCTTAAATATAGAACTGTATTATTCTATATGTTCTCTCTTTTATACAGATGATAGAAGTGTTTTGAAGAAGACCGGTTACTATTTTTAGCCACTCAAAGAATCAAGTAAAGATGTCATCTACGGTTGAGCCTCTTTTCGCCATTATTCGTTGCACCCAGAGACTTTGCTTCACCCCTATAGACACAAAACATACCTCTACGTTGGCAGGTACATGTCTACCGTTCAAGAAGTATCGTTCAGCTGAGCAAGAGTGCGGACACCCACTGGGCGGAAGGTCGACCGTGTAGGTGTATCATCTTACACATGTGCAGTAATCGGAGCATGACGAGTTCGAGAACATAACTGCGACATGGCTTGCAAACAAAACAACAACAGCAACAAAAATTATAAGCAACAAAGACAACAATAAAAACGAGAGTGATAAAAATAACAACAGTATCAGGAGCGGAAGTTGAATAACAACGACAAGTAATAATAATGCCGACAAAAAGAACATTAAACATTCTCCTCCTCCGTCTCCTCCTTCTGCTCTCTTCCTCTTCATCACCATCGTTTGCAACGTTAATGCCTTACGTTATGTTAGTACACAACCGTCTAAACTAAACACGCCGCCACTACCACCACAACCAATACAGGCCTTATCATACCCCACATACATACATACGTACATACAACAAACCACTCGCGTCATTTGACCCTTGAAACCAAACAAACTTCCCCCGCCCCAAAGGCAATTCCCCCTTGCCTCCTTTTCATTCATAACAAGGCTCGGATACGCAATAAGGGAACTATAAATTAGCCAAACAACTGGGCCTACACGAGCATGTTTAATGAAGGGGTCACTTCAGGAGAGGGTGAGGGAGAGAGAAGGAGAGAGAGAGAGTGTTGTAGAGGGGCCGCACTACAATAACAACTTCAACAGCAGCAGCAATAACTACAATGAGAAAGCTTTTGTAAGAGCCTCCTGTCTGTTAAAATAAGGGATCACGGGAGTAAATGAGGGAGCTTCTATGTTCTCGCATTATCTGCGAAATTTAACAACAATAAATAAATTCCTTAAATAAATTCCCTTCTATCTGTTAAAATAAGGACCTCATGAGCCTGTGACGGAACTTCTATATAGTCTCGACAAACACCCCACTGTCCATAAAAGGGGGCTATGTGGGAGGAACGATGGTCGAGGGCTTGTGTCCATTTCTACTAATTGTATACTGGTGTTCATGGAGCAAAGATTCAGAATGATGGAGTTGCTGTTTTCCATTTAGACACTTCAGCGAAGTTTCTGGAGCGGTTCTATCAATTCCATGCAATCCACAAACAAAGCTTCCATATTAACACCAGCAATCGTCATTGTTGCAACCAAATTTCTCTCAGTAAAATTCACAAATTGCGTTAAGTTTCATGATCATAACTAATTCTCTTTTATTAAAGAAATAAATCAAACGAGTTTATGCTCAAAACAGGAAACCAGTGAATATGCACACTAAAACAAAAGAAAATCCTTTGGTTTAGTTTGGCGTGTAAAAGTATTTTGCCAGTTTGTCCGATGTTCGTTAAAACGACTCTGCAGAAAATTGTGATTTTGTTGGTTTGTATGTTATACATTTATTACATAATAAATCTATTAATTTACAAAAAGGTTTATATCGAGATGACTGGCTGATTACAGTTGGGTAGAGCTAGAAAAAATCTTTGAGATACTTATTTAAATACTCACCATTTACGAAACCAAAAGAAAATTGCACAACATAGATATCGCTTTAAATCATTAGCCTGCCATAATGTTATAAAGGTGTAGCCCCACCTTCGGTCATGAATGACCATGGGATTGCACCTAGAAAGTCCCCCCCCCCACCTAAAAAAGCACCAGTCCGAGCAAGATTGTATTTGAAGCTTTATGTTTTATATGGAGCGTATTGCTAATTTCATTAACAATTCAGCCACCTCGCTTCGATCATTAGTATAATGGCTGCCATAGGGTTTGCGACAATTTCATTATATTTTCATTATTAGGGGGGCTACATTAGGGAGTTACTATGGTCCCCACTCTAGCAATTAAGAAGTTATGTATAAACTAACATCTGGAGGTGAAAAATTAAGTGGCCGGCTGTTGTAATAGGCTATTGTGGGGACAAAAATATTAACTCAGAGGTATACATTTTCACATGGAGATATGAAAGTGCATATATGTGTGTGTGTGTGTGTGTGTGTGTGTGTGTGTGAGTGTGTATGCATGTGTTTGAATATGTGTATGAGTGTGCGTGAATGTGTGTATGAGTGCGTGTGTGTGTGTGTATGTCTATGTGTTTGTTTGTGTATGTATGCGTTTGTTTGTGTGTGTATGAATGTGATCGGGTATGGAGATGTCGAGGTCTGCATGAGTATAAGTATCTATGTATGTATGTATGCATGTATGGATGGATGTGTGCGTGTATGTGCACGTATGAGTTTTCGCCGATTGAAGAATAAAAAAATGCAGTGTTTGGAATTGACAGTAGAAAAGGTTAAACACCACCAATATCACCTTCACAACCTTCACCACCACCATAGTTTTTATGGCACTCCGTCAGTTACGACGACGAGCGTTCCAGTTGATCCGATCAACGGAACAGCCTGCTCGGGAAGTTAACGTGCAAGTGGCTGAGTACTCCACAGACACGTGTACCCTTAATGTAGTTCTTGGGGATATTCAGCATGACACAGTGTGACAAGGCTGGCCCTTTGAAATACAAGGACTACTCATGTTTGCGAGCTGAGCGGACTGGAGAAACGTGAAATAAAGTGTCTTGCTCAAGGACGCAACGCGTCACTGAGAATTGAAATCACGACCTTACGATCGGGAGCCGAATACCTTAACCACCAAACCATAAGCCTAAAATGTTGGGATGGTCATATTGAATGTAATGGATTAAGGGTCTACTGAAAGCAGTTCTGATTTAGGGATGAACAACAACAATGCATACATTACACTGTACATACATACATACATACATACATACATACATACATACATACATGCATGCATGCATGCATATGTACATGCATACATAAAACTACCGATTCAATCCATCACTGGAACTGTAAAAATCTGTAAGACTTTCCAGAAGTTTATCATTTAAATATATATGAGCTTGTCTAGATATGCAACTATATGCATGAGAATACATACATAAAACATACAAATCTGCACATACATACATACATACATACATACATACATACATACATACATACCCTGTTGTTGATCTTGAAATTCCAATGAAGAAGCCTTGAATCTAGGTTAGAAACCAGCTCTTTCTCTATTGACAAGAAATCTTTAAATAAAACTGAACAATGACATACATGCATATATACATACATGCATACATACGTTTATACATACACACATACATACATGCGTGCATGTATACATACATCGATGTATAATGCATACATACATACTTAGATACATACATACATACATACATGAGTACATGCATGCATACATACATACATACATACATACATACATACATACATACATACATACATACGCGCACACCACTGCTGTTTAAGAATACCACATCTTGAGTAGAGAGTGAATAATCTGGGGTCCCTGACTGATGATTACGCCCACAATTTTTTTATTGATCCCGACTGTCGGGCTTGAGTTGCTGCTGTGTGGAGGGTGGAGTATAGAGGTCTGAATGAGACGTACTGATGTCTGCCAGTCTGTCCTGTATGCCTTCACGCATACAACAGAGAGAGAGAGAAAGAGAGAGAGAGAGAGAGAGAGATGCGATGTGACTGAGGTTACTTGGGTGTCTGGACTGCCTCAAGCCATGCTTAACTCAGTTGTGTTTATACCGGAAGCAATTGTTTTATTACCCAAAATATTTATTGCTTCAAGGCCTCCGTTTACACATTCACCCCTCCTTTTCCCTCTCCTTCTCTCTCTTTATCGCACTCTCTCTGTCTCTATTATCTATCTATCTATCTATCTATCTGTCTATCTGTCTGTCTATCTGTCTGTCTGTCTGTCTGTTTGTCTGTCTGTCTGTCTGTTTGCTTGTCTATCACTCTCTATCTGCCTGTCTGTCTATCTGTCTATGTATGTATTTATGCATATATCTTTCTCTATCTCGCTCTCCCTCCCTCTCGCTCTCTTTCTCTCTCTCTCTCTCTCTATATATATATATATATATATATATCTATATACATATATAATGGGAGGAGGAGATAGAGCTGAGGAAGACAGAGATACAGAGAAAGAGAAGGAGAGAGAAAGAGCGAGAGTGCGAGTGCGTGTCTGTTTGTGTGTGTGTGTGCGTGTCTGT
>NC_069008.1:6982913-6984828 GCF_001194135.2 Octopus bimaculoides | reverse complement strand
TAGACTCATAATTGTAAGATTGTGGCTTCGATTCCTGAACGGGGTGATTCGTTGTGCGCTTGAGCAAAACACTTCATTTCTCGTTGCTCCAGTCTACTCAGTAGGTAAAAAGGAGTAATCCTGCGACGGACCGGCGTCCCGTCCAAGAAGGAATATGTACGCCAGAGAAACCGGAAGGCCGGGCCTATTCTCCTTACGGAATAGTCTGGACTAACCAACCAACAACCAGCCAACTATTACGACTTCATAAGAGCATGTGGAATATACTACATTATCCAGTTTTTTTTTTTTTTTTACTCATATAGGTGCTAATGTACTGAACGACAAAAGGTTCTCAATGAATTGAAAAGTGCTTTTCAGTTGAAAGATAACAAAAAACTGGTGGCTATTGATTGCAGTTGTCTTAAGCTCATCAACCTGAAATCACACTTTGTAGGGCTCTGCGATAATGATCTATGAGGATGATTGATAGAGGTTCGTACTGGTAGTGGTGTTGCTGATGGCTGATCTGTGCACACGTGATCGTACGTAATAGCAGCTACACCAATGAAATCCTTATGAAGTTTTGAAGCCAGTATACAGGTGGATGTCGTCATTCTTCACACGCACCCCATGCAAAATGCAGCACTCCAAATCACACAAGCACGGCACACACACACGAACACACACACACACACACACACACACACACACACACACACACACAAGCACACCGCATACAGCGCTCACACACACATATGCGCGTATGTATGTATGTACGTACGTACGTATGTATGTATGTATGTATGTACGTACGTACGTATGTATGTATGTATGTATGTATGTATGTATGTAGGCGTGAGTGCGTGGTAGGCAGTTTGCTTCCCAACCACATGGTTCCGGGTTCAGTCCCACTGCGTGGCACCTTTTGCACTTGTCTTCTACTATAGTCTCAGGCTGATGAGATCCTAGTGAGTGGATTTGGTTGACGGAAAATAGAAAGAAGCCCGTCGTATATGAGTGTGAGTGTGTGTACGTGTATGTGTGCGCGTGTGTGTGTCTTTGGGTCTAGGTTTGTCCCCCACCTACGCTTGATAACTGGTATTGGTATCTTTACTCAGCAATTCGGCGAAAGATGACTTTGGAATACATGTCAGGCTTTAAAAATATAATTACTGGTCGTTGATTCATTCCATTAAAAATTCTTCAAGGTAGTGCCAGTGCCCAAGCATGGCCGCAGTCTAATGGCCGGAGCAGGTAAAAGATAGTATATATATGTGTGGTGTGTGTGTGTGTGTGTGTGTCTTTGTGTGTGTGTTTTCCCCTCACCATCGCTTGACAACCGATGTTGGTATGTTTACCTCCCCATAACTTAGCGGATCGGCAAAACGTCGATAGAATAAGTACCAGGCTTACAAAGAATAAGTCCTGGGGTCCATATGTTCGACTAAAGGCAGTGCTCCCGCATAGCCGCTGTCAGATAACGGAAACAAATAAGTAAATAAATGAATATATATATATATATAAAATGTATATATCATGTATGCATTTATGTAATATTACGCTTAGGCATTGAGAGACTAATAATCTTCTGTAGAACTCAATATATGTGTACTTCTGAAGGAAGCGGTAATCAGAAAAGAGACGACAAAGGCATGAACGAATATCTTATGGACTTCATTAGCTCACAACTGTTTCCACTTTTAGATGTGGTAGACCCAGAGATGTGAGCATGAGTAACACCTTAGAATTTCAGCTGAGCCTCACACGTGAAATCACTTCATGTCAGCTGATGAAACTGTTTATTCAGGCACTTAACTATGAGTCCGCCCTACGAACTTAATAAAGTTCGTAAGATCATGGGTTATTCCATTGTCATCTCTTTCCGTATATGAAATATATATACATATACATACATACATACATATATATATAT
>NC_069008.1:6981363-6981744 GCF_001194135.2 Octopus bimaculoides | reverse complement strand
AGATAGATAGATAGATAGATAGATAGATAGATAGATAGATATTTCAAGAAAAGCAACAAAAGTGTATTAGGTTATAGCAGTACGTACGTTTCGTACAAGCTCCATTTATTTATGTAGTGAGAACACCACATAAGATGTGTAATGAAAATCTACTCCTCCTCTAGACTGTTGATTAACAGCCCAGTTAAGATGGCATTCTCTTCATCTCCAACTTATATATTTACACACATTTACAAAATGGCTTTCTGAAATGAACTTCCATTATGCAGTTGAGGAGTACATTTTGATTGCACATCTTATGTGGTGTTCTCACTACATAAATAAATGACGCTTGTACGAAACGTGCGTACTGCTATAACCTGATACATTTTTTGTTGCTTT
>NC_069008.1:6968463-6973870 GCF_001194135.2 Octopus bimaculoides | reverse complement strand
TGTGTGTGTGTGTGTGTGTGTGTATGTATATATATATTATATATATATATGCATATATATGTATGTATAAATATATTATGTGTGTATATATATATATAAATACATACATATATATATGTATATATATATATGTATATTATGTGTATGTATATATATGAATCTAATGTGCGTATATATATATATATTTGTGTGTGTGTGTGTGTGTGTGTGTGTGTGTGTGTGTGTGTGTGTGTGTTTTATCAATTCAGTTTCGGTATAAAATCTTGTAGTAAGCATTAGAAAGCTCGTCTACACGAATCGGCAAACAAATGCTATTACGCAGTGAGATCGATTATAATACTAAATATAGATCATGAAATCCATGAATATCCGTAACGTATTGATGTATACAAAAATACGAATAAGAGGAAATGGTTTGAGCAACACGCTTTATTGCATTATACTACTTCGTGGTGTGTGCGCGGTGTGTGTATGTGTGTGTAATTCGCAACCACGAGTTCCTATGTTCGACAGCAAATGTCTTTTTCTCAATCTTTGCATTTACTGCTACTTTGTAAGGGAAATTGGGTTGACAGTAACTGCACAGTGGTGTGATAGTAATAGTAAAGTAAAGTTACCTTCTCGAGTCACACCGTCTCTTAAGGACTGGTTTCTGGCTTCCATGGTCTATAAATTTCCCACCTGGATGGGATGCCAGTCCGTCTCAGGATTACACATTTTGCCAGCTGAGTGGACTGGAACAACGAGAAACGAAGTTTTGTTCGAGAATACAACGCGTCGCTCGGTCCAGGAATCGAAACCGGAATCTTACGATCATGAGTCTAACACCGTATCCACTAATCCAAGCGTCTCCACGATAGTTAAAGTGACAATGTCCGTAAATGGAATGCTGCCGGGTCGGCTGTCTATAGAGATTAGGAAGCGCCTGAGAGAACGATTGGCTCGCCCTCAACAGGATACTACCAGAAAGGCTACACATAATCATCGACCAACGGAGAAAGCTCAGCTTGTAAGATAAACATAGGCTAGATACCGGTCATCCACACACGAGCAATTGGAAAAGATGCCTTCATCTATGATCGTGGATATGACTACACTTTTGATAAAATAATCTCAGATGGTATCATGGCCAAAATTCGTGACAAGGGCTTATCTTATCGTTTATCTTTTAGCTGTTTCAGTCATCAGGCTGGGGTCATGCTGGGGCACCGCCTTGAAAAACTTTTAGTCGAATGATTCGATCCAGTACTTATTTTTTTCAAGCCTGGTACTTATTTTATCGGATCCTTTTTGGTGAACCGGTAATGTTACGGGGGACGTAAACAAACTAACACCAGTTGTCAAGCGGTGAAGGGGGACAAACACAGGCGCAAACATACACACAGACATACACACACACGCATACACACACACATGTATAAAAGACGATATTCTTTCAGTTTCCATTCAACAAATCCACTCACAGGGTTTTGGTCGGCCCGAGAATATAGTAGAAGACACTTGCCCAAGGTGCCACGCAGTGGGACTGAACCCGGAACGATGTGGTTGTGAAGCAAGCCTTTTACCATACAGCTAAGTCTGCGCTTAATGAAAAAAATGGAAACAAATGACAAATCAAGTCCGGTAAATTTAATCTACTAGTTCCTGTTGATCAGCCATATCCCCCAAAACAGCTTCCTACTGCCGCTACTGAAGAGTCCATGCATCTTTGAACGAAAGAAAATCAGAAAATATTATTGCTTTCGAAATTACTTCCCTTCAAGCCAACATCTTTAGAGAAAGATAATTTCTATTAACTTTTAAAGTAAAAAAGATTGGCTCACATGAGTTCCCAGAACCATGACGAGCGCAGTTTTCTGCGGCTGTACATTGTTGATGACTGAAAATGATCGGGCTCGTAATAGAAACATCACCTCCCTAGGTGCAAAGTTTTGTCTTATCCTTAAACTTCAATATATGGCCCATTTCTGGGAACAGCTGTGTCAGTAGTTTCAAGTACGCTTTGGAGTCTACACCCACTTTGGAATTCCAAATTGTCATGGCTGATCATCTGGAAAGCATGTGCATCGTTTCATTGCTCATGAATGCAATGATGTTACTATAATTGTGAGTAAAGAATCATGTTGCAAAAGCGATACCATTCTGAAGTACGAAGACAGCACAATCAAAACTATAAATCAAACACATATATCCTATGATGCATTGCAGTATAATATTTTCCAATGAAATAAGAACTTAACACTGTATTTTGATATGCCATTTACTCAGTTAAATTATGAAATATATTATTCATTTAAAGCACGTATGACAGTACTTCATACATTACATACAGGACAGCTATAAACGCAGTGGAGATCAGTTCAATTTCTTGCATGGAAATTAAGTTTTCAAGAGAAATCATATAATGTTTTATTAAGCAGAATATACCTTCATTAAAAACAACACTAAGTCATTTTTAGCTATTTTTTTATGCTGCGAAAATCCGTATTTTTTTCGAGTGTGTGCGTCTTAATATCCATACGCCCGCACCTAAGAGGGACAGGGATTCGATTCCCCATATCTACCAGCTTGGCAACCTTTTTTTTTTTACGTCTTATAGGTGTAAAATACCCAATCACTGCATTCGAAATATACATTCTTGTCTGTAAAATACCGACACATTCGGCGCTTATAAAGTTAGTTTATAATATATTTTTTTTATTGAATAGCTAGCTCCCAGATACATTATTTGAGCTTAACTATGATCTTCCCAATATTATATTAAATTCTAATTACGCGCTATTTTCTAATAATGTCTCCAAACATTTTTGCACATTTATTCATTTGCCTCAAAATTTCTCATCTCATCTCACTCCACCTTTATTGTACTATATAGTATTTTTATTTCCTTTCATTTAAACCTATCCTTGTATTTCTCTCAAGCTATAATCAATTTCGTTTTATCTCATGCCTTGTTACTCTATTAAAGATATGTGTTGATATGGATGTATATAAGAGGGTATATATTTATGCATAGTTAGCTACTTATATCTTCACCCTGAAAACGGGTGCCGTATCTGCCTAATGTTTATATGCTTCCACTAATGGTTGTATGTACTTGAATTTTTGCAAACTACGTCTACCAACATTATGTCCTAATTCTGACTCGCCAGAAACAGCTGTCGGATCTGTAACACCATAATTTCTCAACTTAATTTTCTGTGTCTTTCTACTCTGTGTAAGTTTGCTTTGTTAATATGAATATCTACATATTTATATATTTATCGTCTGAATATTTTCAGTCTTTGTTTTCTCTCTATTTTAAGCACATGTTACTGAGATGCAACCGGATAAATTCAAATCTCTTTCATGGATATATAATTATGGACAGAAGTCATCGTACTGTGGTGGCTACATCGTGGTATGTTGATTCTTGTTTTATGTTTATGTATCTTGACCATACGTGTACTGATGAACAAAAGAATGCAGCTTACTTCACAGTTTTTGCTGTATTAATTGAGAAACCAGTGGTCTACCGTTGAGTTAAATGTTTTTAAGAGATGAATTTTGAAAGCTGCATTCCTTCGCTTTCAGTAAATATGTTGCTTATTTTTTGGTAGTTTTTGACTTATTTAGTCCCTCTAAGCGTGAGGCATTACTACATAGTTAATGCCCTTTATATAAATTTATATATATTTATGAAAAAATGATGAATATTTTTCATTATTTTTTTGATTATGAGGTTTTTTCACGCTGACTACTTGATAAATTCTTATAAAGAATTTATCCTATATTATATTATGTATATTTTATATATTTAGCTCAAGCGATTTTGTTTATTTGCATCAATACCTTCATATCTTTTCACAAGGATTCTTTCACAGCCACTTTTTACCCTCAGCAAAGATATCGGAGTGTAAATTCAAATCCTTTGAGCGCTACTGTTTTCTATATTGAACATCTCTGGATCTCATCCGTTAACTCTGTGCATATTTTTATTCGTAGGGATATATGTACCAACCTTTTATAGACGAGAACCTTTATTTCCCTGTTTATTTTTTGGCAGAGATTAACTGTATGGCTTGGTACTACAGCTGTAGCCAAACACACTCAAATAGACATGGCCCAAACTAGCTGGCCTTTCCTCCTTTCTTTGTCTAGCTTTTCCTTCCACTTTATTATCAATCTAACCTTATATTCTTCCCATTCCCTTAACTTCTCTTCCTCGTTGTTGTTCAGCCCGAAGTCAACTTTAATCCAACAGTCCAACACAAAAACAACCATTCCTAACAGTGTGTGCCGTCTCAAAAGTGGAGGCGCGTGTTGGACTCGTGATTGTAAGCGGTGTTGGACTCATGATTGTTGGCGGTGTTGGACTCATTATTGTAAGATTCAGGTTTCGATTCTTGGACCGGGCGACGCATTGCGTTCTTGGGTAAAACTCTTCATTTCACGTTGTTCCAGTCCACCCAGCTGGCAAAAATGAGCCATCCTGTGACGGACCTGCGTCCTGTCCAGGTGGGAAATATATACGCCATGACAACCAGGACCTGGCCCTTATTAGTCGGTAAAACTCGAGAAGGTAAGCTTTACCTTTTTACCTCTCAAATCACCAATCAATAGATGAACCCATCCAGATGTTATCGTTGCTTAGCTCCAGGTCATTCCTGATAGAGCAAACCCATAATTAAAGCCACTCCAACCGTGACTACCCTGCATTATCTAATGCATCCTTTCCTCTTTCACTGCGGTAATTTGTATGAGATTTAACAGTTACTTTTAGTATATCAAGAGACCGCATAAATGCTTCTCGTTCACATATGGTGGTGGCAACATTGTTGACAGGCTAGGTGGACTTAGTCAGAGCATGACAATTGCTGTTCTTCTTCAATTATTGATGGTGGTGTGCAGCTCAGCACTGTATTCGGGACTGCTGACACCATAAATGGTTTGGTGGTGGTGGTAGTGATGGTAGTGGTGATGGTGGAGGTGATGATGGTGGTGATGGTGAGTGGTAATGGTGGTGGTGGTAGTGGTGGTAGTAGTGGTGGTGATAGCGGTGGTGTTAAGGTGATAGTGGTAAGTTGGTGGTGGTAGCTGTGGCAGTTGTGGTGCAGGTGGTGGTGGTCGTCGTCGTCATTGTCGTCGACATCGTGGATGGTGCAGTGATGATAATGAAAGTGGGATGGTGGTGGTGGTGGTGGTGGTGGTGGTGGAGCTGGGACCCACCAATACAACGACCATTACCACTTTCACCTCCACAATTATCATCATCATCATCATCATCATTATCACGACCAGTAGCATCTCTACGACCATCATCTCAACTAACAGCAATTACTACCACCTCCACCACCACTGCATAATTACCTCTACCACCACCACCACCACCAAAACCACCACCACCACCACCACCACTACCACCGCC
>NC_069008.1:6961065-6963631 GCF_001194135.2 Octopus bimaculoides | reverse complement strand
GTGAGGTATATATATAATAAAATGATAAAATAATTAAATATAAAAAAAAAGTAAGTATACACGGCATACAATGAAAACGAATAATAATAATAATAATAATAATAATAATAATAATAATAATAATAATAATAATAATAATAATAATAATAATAATAATAATAAACTACTCAAACAATGGCCGCAGAAGGGGGTTAAGAAATCAGGTCATTTACATTAAAATACAATCTCCCTTTTTCCTAGCCGTTCTTGTGCTTAAGCTGCACACTTGAATACAACGACTCCTGCCCCTTATTTTGTTTATCACTGACTGCTATTTTGTTAGTTTGAATAGACGACGGACTGGCTTGCTCGGGTGCACGATAAAAAGGGAGGGGTACACGTGTGTGGACCAACTCGCACGTGTTCAAGCACCGAACTTTAATATTTAGCGAAATACTGAAGCATCTTTTTTGCCCGGTACATGCACTCCACGAAATGCCTTACTTGATCTTACAATGATTTATATTTTTTGTCCTCCTTCATATTTTTGCTGCTATTTTGCTTATGGTTTTTCTTCAGTTTTTCTCTTTTATTCCGCTACATCATAAGTTAAATTCAGTCTCGGGTAGAATTCTGTTCTACTTTTCTACATAGATTCTTCAGTTAACTTGGTGCTATTATGCCTAATGCAAGAAGAATTAAACGTGCGAATATTATCAAGATGGAATATTTTCATCAGAAAGAAAATTGGTAATATTTTTTGCTTTATAATTATGACACTTCAAGAGCAGTAAAAGACGTCACGAAATTTAAGTTATTAACAGACTAAAAGATTTATTAAGGTTAATTTAATCTATTAACAGATGCAGGATAAATAAAAGGTTTATGGATATGAAAGTCTATATAAAAGTAGATAGGTAGATAAATAAATAAATAGACAGACAAAAGAGCAGGTCGATAGCTAGATAGATAGATATATAGATAGATAGATAGATAGATAGATAGATAGATAGATAGATAGATAGATAGATAGATAGATAGATAGATAGATACAGGTAGATCAATCTATAGATTGATAGATAGATAGATGGATACATGGATAGGCAGATAGGTAGGTAGGTAGATAGATAGATAGATAGCTAGATAGATAGATAGTTAGATAGATAGATAGATAGATAGATAGATAGATAGATAGATAGATAGATAGATAGATAGATAGATAGATAGATGGATAGATGGATAGATTAATAGATACTATCATAATGAGCTGAACGGGTGGAAATACATCTGTTGTCAGAATCTTTTATCAGCGCGAGCAATAACCATCATCAAATAAGAACAAAAAATAATGAACGTCGGATGAAGAATCATTTTACTATATATATATATACACACACACATGTATATATATCTGCATATAAGTATGCACATCTTAGACGGCATTTATTAAGAATTGCTTCTTGTTATCAATCATGAAATGATGCAATGAGTAATTTATATTTTCTTCTTTCAGATTAAAATAATATTGTTAGCAATCTTCTTCGATATTCACCGTAAATGTTCTTCCCAACGAAAGAACACATCAGACATGCTTCACTCTATGAGTTTCATAAAGGTATCAATGCGGGTGCAACAGCAAAATCCATTCAGAGTATTTATAGAAATGATGTAGTGAATGAAAGAAGTTGCAGGAGGAGATTATCCCGTTTTTGAAGTGGGAACTTCAGCTTAGACGATGAGCAAAATAAGAGTCGTCCAAACGCTCTCGATTCTCAAGAGTTCGAAGCTGTTATCACAGCAAAGCTTGTCACTAGTGCCAGAGAACTATTGACAGGATAGGAAAGGTTTCAGTAGTTCGAAAATGGGTCGTGCACGACCAGTCTCCAGGGAAATTTATAACAACGTGCTGCTTGTTGTGCTTACACGACAGCGTCAGATGTCATTTTTGGGTAGGCTTGTTACTAGTGATGAGATGCATGATCCTTTATCATAATGTTAAATGCTGTCGTCAATGGATCAGTCAAGGAAGCAGACCTGCTCAGCAACCTAGAGGACGACTTGATCCAAAGAAGATCATGTTGAGCGTATGGTGAGATATTCAAGGAATTACCTATTACGAACTGTTGTACAATAATCAAGTAATCAACACCGATCTCTACTGCGATCAACTTCGACGTTTGAAAGTAGCTTTGGACAAAAATCCTTAGTCAACAGAGAAGGAGCCATTGTGCATCACGATAATGCCGGTCCGTACACTGTACAATTGACTAAAGATCTCTTAGAAGAGCTTCGTTGGGAGAAATTGCTTGAAACCCCATATTCTCCTGTCCTTTCTGAATATCATTTGTTTAGGGATTTGCAGAATCAGTTGGATCGTCTTTGGCTGATGTCGAGACAAGAGGTTGAAAACGAACTGGTATCGTACGTTACGTTAAAACCTAAAGAATTTTACAAGCGCGGTATCTATGAGCTTGTTGACAGTTGGAATGAGGTTCTACGAAGTTCAATCTTAAATAAAGACTTAGAAATCAGAATATCTCTCTCTTTCTCTCTCTCTCTCTCTCTCTCTCTCTCTCTCTATCTATCT
>NC_069008.1:6956592-6960855 GCF_001194135.2 Octopus bimaculoides | reverse complement strand
TGTGTGTGTGTGTGTGTGTGTGTGTGTGTGTGTGTGTTCATGTATCTGTGTTTGTCCTTCTCCATCATTGCTTGACAACCGATGCTGGTGTGTTTACGTCCCCGTAACTTAGCGGTTCGGCAAAGAGACCGATATAATAAATACTAGGCTTACAAAGAATAACTCCTGGGGTCAATTTCTTCGACTAAAGGCGGTGCTCCAGCATGGCCGCAGTCAAATGACTGAAACATTTATATAGAGAGAGACACATACTAATATACACACAATCTACACTACGCGCGCACACGCAGACAGACAGACACGCACATACACATAGATTGCATACATTTTATATATTTGTGTGTGTAGCAAAAATGAGAGGTGGAAGAGGGAGAAGGGAAGAATGGAATATACTGAAGGCTACGTCATTCAAAGAAAAGCAATAGAAACACACACGCACGCACACGCGAGCGCGCGTGTAACATGTGTATTTACAAGACTGATGACACATGACATTAAACAGTTAATGCGATCCGTTAATATTTCTCCCCACAGAAATGCTTTGAAGGCTAATTCAAATAAATTAGTTGATGCCATTGTTTTCAGTGTTTCATGTTGATTATTCTCTCAAATTCTGTCTCACTTGCTGGCGTGAGCTGTGGATCTGCTGGGCTCGTTATGAACAGCCTTTTGAACAGTCAAATGATCAGATACTATTGTAACATTAGTATCTCTGCGATAACCCAGAGTTGTGGGCGAAGCCAAACAACGGAGTCTCTGCGTCGTCCATTGATCTGTAAATAATAGCAGCCGAATTCTTCTCTGAACAGTCGACTGTTTATTATTTAACTATGCGACCAGAAATATGCGCGTTTGAGTATGTGAGTGACTGTGTGGAGGTGTGTGTGTGTGTGTGTGTGTGTGTGTGTGTGTGCGGTATGTGTGTGTGTGTGTGTGTGTGTGTAGATTTGGTGATGCAGACAGGAAAATAGAACTCAAAGTATGAGTATGTATATATGTATACATACATACATACATACATACATATATACATACGTACTTACATACATACTTACATACATACATACATACATAAGTACGTACGTACATACATACATACATACATACATACAGACAGACAGACAGACAGGCGGATATACATGCATACATATAGACATACATACATATATACATACGTACATGCATACATACATACATACATACATGCATACATACATACATACATACATGCATGCATACATACATACATGCATACATACATACATACATACGTGCACACACACATACATACATACATACATGCATGCATACATACGTACATATAGACATACATACATATATACATACGTACATGCACACATACATACATATATACATACATGCATACATGAATACATATATACATACATACATACAAACATACATACATACAAACATACATGCATACAAAGGGGGAGATCTATGAACCAGACTAGTAACATCTCCATCAATGATTAGACTGTTTCTCCTATATCTGACAAGGAATGTTACAGGCATCTAGGGGTGGATGAAAACATATCTTACAGTGGCACCTGTAACAAAACACGTGTCACTAAAGAATATTACAGCCGAATAAAGAAAATTTGGATCTCAGTCCTATCTGCATTCAATAAAACAGTGGCCCACTTTGTGTTTGCAATGCCGGAACTCACACCAATATTTGGGCTGCTTGACTGGACGCATTGAAAACCCGAAAAATACTAACATAATTTCCACGTAAACAGTGACGTAGATCGCCTCTACCTAAAACGAAAACAAGATGGCAGAGGCTTAACATCGATCCAAAATGTCTCTGAATGTCGTACCATATCGCTTCGGCAACATCTTTTAACCAACAAGTGTCGAAGTGCATCCCTTGACCAAGTTTTCGTTCCTGAGGCTGATAACGTCATAAGACTTGGAAGGCAGCTCCTTGAGTAACATTCTTTGTCTGACAACCTAAAATACATGTCCAAAGACGTCGCACGACTCTACCACAAAGTATCGTCTGATCAATGGATGAGCCTATATGAGCAGAAGACTATGCATGGATATGTTAGTAGAAAGCTCCGTGATGATACTAACATTGATCATCAAAGGAGTTTATCGTGGACCAATAGCCAGATTACTACCTCCCACTTTGAAGGGTATGCGTTTGAAATCCAGGAACAGGAAATATCAATCAAGTTCCTGATGCACAAAACGGATAGAGATGCAGGAAAAACAGTAAAATGTGACAACCGATGGAGATTTTGTGAAGTTCATACTGAAGATATCACCCACAACATAAGCAGTTGTCCGAAAATGTCACCACGGTATGATGAGACATGATGTTGTAGCTAGGACACTCTGTAATGAAATCCGGCGGAAGGATAACCCAGAGGACAAAGAAATAAAGACCCATAATATGGTAGAAGCCATAGCCAGTCATAATGAAAAGAAGTACTGGTGGAATGTCCCAGTGAAGACCCCCCCCAAAAAAAAAATGTAAGCACAGCAGACCTGATATAATGATTAGGGATGGAGAAGAGAAACTGTGTACAGTTGTGGAAATTAGCTGCCCAGCGGAAGTTAACATAAAGCTGAAGATCAGTGGAAAAGAGAATACCTACGCTGAACTATTGAGAAATCTGCAGTTACTCTATCCAGATTACAAGTTCAGGTTTATACCTGTAATTATTGGGGCCCTGTGATGTGTAACACACTGCATAAATACCAATCCTGCGAAATTAGGCTTCTCAAAACCAGAAAGGAGAAAGCTGATTCGAAGACTACAGATCCAATCCATCACTGGAACTGTAAATATCTGTAAAACTTTCCAGAAGTTTATCATTTAAGTATATATGAGCATATCTAAATATGCAACTATTTGCATGTGAATACATACACAAAGCAAAACATACAAATCTGCACGTATACGTACATACATACATACATACATACATACATACATACATCTAATTATTAGCGAGGTATAAGTAAAACTCATGTAAAGAGGAAAATACCAATTTAATTGTTTGGTGTACACATTGAAATGAACACATAGAGTCATAGACATGGAAGAATTAGAAATAAACAAATACACAGCGTTCAAAAATGGTAGGTAAGCTATTTAGTGAGGGTTTGTTTGAAAAGGCGCTGTTCCATGGATCATGCTAATTTCTGGATCTCCTTTGATGTTATACCACGTGATACATCCACTATTGCCTGCCACAGTTCATGCTTGCTACTAAATTGGCATCTATTCTCGTAAACTAGTCGCTTTAGAATACTTCACAAGTTTTCTATTGGGCTTATGTCGGGGGAAGAGGCAGGCCACTTCCTCTACCGAGGTCCACAGATGCCAAATTGTTGCAGATACTGGAGTTTACTTCGCTGAGTACGAGGGTGCATTATCTTGCATGAATATTATGATTGTCATGAAGACGGTCTTTGCTTTTTTTAACCAAGGCTTAAGGTGCTCCCTCAGAAAGTCTATGTAAGCATCTGCAGTCATTTTAACACCGTCAGACACTTTCCAAGGACCAACAATAATGACTCCAATAATATCTGCCCAAATCATGATACCTTCTCCCCTTTGTTCTCGCCTATTCACAACCCATCCCTTGCTCCAACCATCAGGTTCATGAAGGGTAGCATGAGCTTCACCCAGAAACAAGACTTTTTTCAGACGATTTTGTAAGTGTATTTTGTTTCAACGTGACCTTTTAACTGATGTCGTTGGTTTACCGACCTTTTTCAGAAGACGACATCGCGTAATTCTGGACACAGTTGTTTCGCCAATGCGCTTGAAAAGTACTCCACTTGCGAGACCTGGCTTCTTTATAGCTTCACACTTAATTCGTGACAGAGAAATAGCCCTTGACTAACTTGTCTGCTCTCTTGCGTAGGAGTTATAACAATTGTTTTCACAGTTTGGAGATATCTTCCAACTATTTTAGATATTTCTAATGCTGATTTACCTTTGGCAAGTTCAAAAGTAATAACAAATTTCTCTGAAGCAGTTAAATCACATTTACGACCCATAATTGGACGATTTTCAGACCACTCGTTCATAATTTGGAACATTGAAAGTTCGTGAAAATCATGAAAATGGCTGCGGTTTGGTTACATTTGCGCAAAACCACGCGCATATAACTGTTGGCATAATTGTGTGGAAATTTCGTTGAATTCTAAGGAGTAGTTTTTAAATAATTTTAAACGCAGTGCGCGCGCGCGTGAGAATGTATATATATATATATATAT
>NC_069008.1:6953162-6955958 GCF_001194135.2 Octopus bimaculoides | reverse complement strand
GGTCTGGCATCTACAGACTAGTTTCGGGGTGTTGCCCCTTATCAATGTAGAGCAGCCGAACCCAATATATTTAAAAGGCATTTGTATCTAGAAGACTCAAAGAGTGGCAGGTAATGCTAAGTAAGTGCTAAGGACAGACCATAGTTAAACTCTTGGTTCGATCGTGATACGAATAAGGAGTTTTCAGGACATTTATAAGGAAAGAGATATAGTCTTACAGCTGTTTCTGGGATAATATGGATAGCCCTTCATCAGAGACGATGTGAGAGAGGTAAATGTTTGAGTTCGAAATAAGGAATTATTATGGGGAGATAGGGAAAATAGAGGGAAATAAGATAATGAAAGTAGAAATAACATATAAAATATTGTAGTTACAGTTCCATTATTCGAGTAAAGTGGTGTATAGAAGGGGTAAAAAAAATTCCTGTACATGATATGTAAGTTCCGATAGTAGTTCGTGTTTACTCACAAAACCCTTTCGAATGGGCAACACAGAATCCACGGCTCCATACTTAGAAATGACTAAACACGAACTACTATCTGAAACTTTTTTACCATATCTATACACCTGAAAACTCCTCACAGTACGTAAAAGAATAAAAGAATATGTATCGGCGCATACCTAGTTTTCTTTTGTTTTACTTAAACTGTATTTCCTCTCAAGGCCTTTTGTGTTTAATGCGCTGACTATCTGAATGACACGCAGTCTTTACGTGGTTTTCCCATATCAATTTTTAATCGAGCGGTTAATCGAATTGCAATTCACTCGCTATAAGAAACAAGGTCCCAATTTGAGGACAGTTACATAAGTACCATGAACGTAGCTCTCTACCACTGAGTGACTTTTGCAACTACCTGCCGATTAAAGATAGTAATAGTAATAAAGTATATGCGTGTGTGTACATGCATGAGTGTGTGTGTGTGTGAGCGTGTCCGTCCGTATGTATCTATGTGCGTATATGTTACATATATCTACAGGATGTTATGCATATACAGTAAACTAGAGAGAATAATCTTACTAAGAGCAGAAATCGTTTGATCATCGTTTCACTCATTCATAATGCGGTTATTTATAGCTCACTGCTCATCCGGAGGCCTTTTTTTCCCCTGTCTCTCACTTGTATTGGAAAATTGGTAACCCCTGAGGTGGTGTTTTTCCCTCAGGGTTTTGTTGTGTCAACACACTGGAACGGAAATTATATCACAGTTTGGTTGTCTAGAGCCTTTTTTTCGACATTTCCTCCCAGTCTGGACATGAACGCCTTACAGCGTTGTATACTTTCAGCAAATGTACTTATGAGTATATATATATATATATATATATATATATATATATATATATATATATATATATATATATTCACATTACTAGATCTGCGTTTAATTCATTAATTCGTAATACTTACATACATACATGCATACATACATACATACATACATTCATGCATACATACATACATACACACACACACACACACACACACACACATATATATATATATATACACACATATACACACACATATAAACATATGCACACACGCGCACTCATATATTTGTGAATAGATATGTATACATCTATATGCATATGCATACACAAACACACAAACACACACACACACACACACGCAGGCAGGCATTCACACGTGCACACACTTATATCATACTTTCTTGTAACGATTCTCTTCTTCGTAGGATATCGACCTATCCACGTTCATCCGGTTCACTGATGTGTTTGAACGGGTTTCGTCGCATTTGAGATGGGAGTATGTTACATGCGTCTACCATGAGACTTCCTCGTTTGCGAATGGCTTCTAAAACGATTTTAAATTGCAGCGTAATCTATTATGTGAGAAATAAGTGAGTGAAAGAGAAAGAAAGAGGTGGGAAAGAGGGAGAATAATCAACCTTTACTCATTGGGTACGTTACTCAACAGGGAAGGATAAACGCTAACTATTTGACTTTGGAAAGATTTGACCGGGCCAGCAGCTGCACTATTTTCCCATGCGTGTTGTGTGTGTGTGCGCATGTGTGTATGTGTGTGTGTGTGTGTGTGTGTGTGTGTGTGTGTGTGTGTGTGTGTGTGTGTGTGTGTGTGTGTGTGTGTGTGTGTGTGTGTGTGTGTGTCTGCATGTTGTTATATATACATTATAACCTAAGTAGAACTGTTGCCAAGAGTAGACATCGTTTGATGTTTAAATCACTCATAATGCGGTTATATACGTCAGCCATTTAAGAAAAGCTCTGCAGAGTTTCCTCACTCCTACAGCCCACCTTAGAGGCCCCTTTGGACCTGCCACTCACTTATATCAGCCAGTTGGCAACCCCTTAGGTGGTGTTCTCCCCTAAGGGTGTTGTTATGTCAATGCAATAGAATTATATCAAAGACTCGTCGTCTGAGGCTTTTTCTTCAGGCATTATATCTCGTAGTCTGGACACAGATACGCTGACGTACTTTTATCCAATATACGCGGCAGGATGTAGAAAACAACTCACACATAGATACAGGTCCATGCACATTCACACACGTGCGCGCGCGCATATGTACATACGCTCGTATATATAAGTATACATAGAAGTATATAAGTGTATATATATATATATGTGTATATATGCGTGTAAATATATATATATGTGTGTGTGTACGTAGATAGATGAATGTAAATAGTATATATGTATATATATATATATATATATATATACACACATGCATGCACATACTTATATACATATATACATACGTACATACACACACATGTTTATATATATATATATATATATATATATATATATAT
>NC_069008.1:6949258-6952321 GCF_001194135.2 Octopus bimaculoides | reverse complement strand
TTTTTTTTTTTTTTTTTTTTGCAATATCCTCCTAATCAGTAATTTTTATGTTGATGCACTTTAAATTATCCCCAAACATTTTTTTTGTTTTTTACCGTGGTAATGATCTACAAACCTTACGTAGTGAGTACTCTTGTTATTCATCAAAAATTTGCTTTGGAATTCTATCGTTATTCAATCGCAAAACATGACCACCACTTCAGTTAAGTTCTGATTAGGAAAGTCGTATGCCAGGGATATGACTGACTGTCCCTCATTTTATCATTCCTTCTATAAACACACACACACACAAGTGCTTCAATTCTGTGTATAAGTACTCGATTGATGACATTTGTCAATGGTTTCAGTTAATGTTTTGATAATGCCATTTTCCATCATTAATAAAACTGTCTGCATATTTGACGTTGCAGAGTACGCTAGTTTGTTTATAAAATATGGATGACAGACAACGTAATCTAGCAAGATAAAGAATGAGATGGTATAGATAACTGCGAAGAGAGAAGCAAAGGGTCTAATTACTAGAACAAGCACGGGAGCAGCAATATAGAATGAACAATATGAACCGAGGTGAATACAGTGAGTACTTAGAACAGATTAGAGAATGTGTTAAATATAGAATAGAAAATGAAGATGAGAAAGATCGTCAAAAGAGCTGAATATTCTCTGTAAGCATTGTAAAGCTGTTAGATTCGTAATGAACCTCTCAAATGCTACCAAAATGGGTAAGATATGCTGCCTCAGCTACAGCCCTATCCTGAAGGACTGAATTTTTTTTTTCAGTGAAAATAATGTAGAATCGACCTCTTCTCGCAAAAATATTTGGAAATACAATTACGTCTTTTCCTTTGCTTCATTGGGGCGAAAATAAGTGCACCTGAAGTGTTATTTATTAGCAACGATCATTTCAGCTACTTGTTGAATAATACAAAGGGCTAATGGACCATCTCAATGCAAACAAAAAAAAAAGAAGCAGTTTTGGACAAGGAGTTCCAGTTATACTGCCTTCGTTATTTCAGGTAAGTCCATATGGCAATAGTCGCAAAATACGGTAAGACAGATCTTTTTAAAGTTATGCATCTAATCCGAAAAAATCCAGATATCTTCAATAACTTGCAACAGAATGAAATTGGAAAATCACCTAGACTTAATTGCAAGGGTTTATAAGGCTCATATTAATGAACTTTTGAAAGATATCGAGGAGAGACGCGTACTTGGTGTGCAAGTAGCATATGTGTATGTCATTGAATTTCAGGAAGGAGGCCTTCCGCATTGCTATATGTTGATTATTCTTTGAGAGGTAGACAAAATTAGAAATGTAGATGACATTGACAGATTAGCATCAGCAGAAATTCCCAAAGAAAACATTCCATTGCGGAATCATGTATAAAAAACAAAAATTCAAGTTACATGGGCCTTGTAGGGCTAATAATCCTGGCTCTCTTTGTATGGAAAATGGAAAATTATCAAAGAACTTTCCAAAAAGTTTCCAAGTAGACATTGCTGAATCTAAATGGTTACCCAAAATACAAAAGGCGTAATAATGCAAGCGCATTCTGCAGACAATCGCAATGGTGAAGGGCAATTGTCAACAGGGCAAACTTTCAAATATCTAGGTAACATTTTCACTGAAAATAGTGAAAAGAACCAGGATTGCATTAAACAAGCACCATTCGAAGACTTCGGTGGAGAGTCTATCAGAGTAAGAACCTTTGGGTCACCGTATTACAAGTGTATGTGTGGGGGTAAATCTTGCTCTGTCTTTTTGTTTCTCACTCAAACTCTTCCTCACACACACACACAGGCTAACAGACACACACACACACACATACACACACACACACGGATACACCTATCCCCACACAGATCCGCATGCAGCAGCGATTTTGTCCTCTTTGCTGACGCTTTCGTAGATTTGAATTTGGTGGTGTTTCAGCCTAAACAATTGGAATGTTACGTAATCCAGGTTTTTTTAGAGAAAAGACAAAGTTATTGCGGTAATTGTAAAGCCTTATGAAATTCTTCTCATACACAACATTTTTTCATACGTTATGTTCTCTTATGAATCTCTTAAGAAAGCAATCTCTGATAGACACTGAATCAAAACTTTGTTGGTATATTTTATGTTTTATCTTTTATTTGTTTCAGTCATTAGACTGTGACCATGCTGGGGCACCGCCTTGAAGAAGCTTTTAGTCGAAAGAATCAACCACAGTGCTTACTTTTATATCTGATACTTATTCTATCGGTCTCTTTTTGCTAAAACCCATTGTCAAGCAGCGGTGGGGGAAAAACACAAACACAAACACACACACACACACACACACACAACGGGATTTTTTTCAGTTTCCATTTACTAAATTCACTCACAAGGCTTTGGTCGGTTCGAGACTATAGCAGGAGACTCTCGCCCAAGACGCTATGAAGTGGGAATGAACCCGGAACCATGTGGTTGGGAAGCAAGCTTCTTACCACACAATCACGCCTATATATGTGTATATCTTATGTTTTGAATGATGTGATGTTTCTACTTTAATCATAATTCTATGGCTTTTGGTTCTTCATTTCTTCAGTTCAGAATTTTGACTGTTTCACTACGTTATGTTTCTTGACACTTCTTATCCATTGAAATTATGTTCTGTAGATCCATTTTGAGAAGTAATATTTCTGTATTAAGTAAGGCGGCGAGCTAGCAGAAACGTTAGCACACCGGGCGAAATGCTTAGCGGTATTTCGTCTGCCGTTACGTTCTGAGTTCAAATTCCGCCGAGGTCGACTTTGCCTTTCATCCTTTCGGGGTCGATAAATTAAGTACCAGTAACGCACTGGGGTCGATGTAATCGACTTAATCCCTTTGCCTGTCCTTGTTTGTCCCCTCTGTGTGTAGCCCCTTGTGGGCAGTAAAGAAATAGGTATTTCGTCTGCCGTTACGTTCTGAGTTCAAATTCTGCCGAGGTCGACTTTGCCTTTCATCCTTTCGGGGTCGATAAATTAAGTACCAGTTACGCATTGGCGTCGATGTAATCGACTTAATCCCTTTGTCTCTCCCTGTTTGTCCCCTCTATG
>NC_069008.1:6947130-6948449 GCF_001194135.2 Octopus bimaculoides | reverse complement strand
ATTAATGCGCTAGAAATAGATCACATCTTGTGTCTATTAAGACCTAAAATGTTCTCAACATGAAATATAGCAGCATACCAAAAACGTGAGCTGGCAAGACATTTAAAATCACCAAAAAAAGCATTATTAAACAGGAACTAGTTTCGGATTTAACAAATTCTTACCATTTGTCTATTCCTCATCAGCCTGATTTGTAATTTAACTGTAATCATCAGAATCGTATACAGAGTTGCCCACCACCATGGGTGCGCGTGCATATGGTTCTGCTAATTACAGCTTAATGGTAAAATTCAAAAGTCTTCGTTTTGGCGCGCTAATTCCAGGAATATATCCGCAGAAAATATTTACTGCGTCTTATATACTCAGTATGAGAACATGGGCAATGGGTAAAATATTATTATAAAATCTGGTGAACCATATGCACGCACACCCATGGCGGTGGGCAACTCTCTCTCTCTCTCTCTCTCTCTCTCTCTCTCTATATATATATATATATATATATATAGCAACCGTAAACGATGATATATATATATATATATATATATATATATAGCAACCGTGAATGATGATATATATATATATTTATATATATATATATATGTATGTATGTATGTATACATTTGTGTGTAAATAGGTATGCATTATGTGTACATATATGCCTCTACGTATATATTGTTACATGCGTGTATGTATGCGGTATGTACTTGTATATATGTATGGGCGTGTACTAGAGATCTAAGGAGGAGATGGGGGTGGTTGGCTGCACTTCAGAATTAAAATGCACATTTCTTTATTGCTTTAAACTAATGCACTTTCGTCCAACCAAACTCCACCTCACTGATCCACTTCTCTCTAGATTTCTTTGTATATATTCTCCATTCTCCTCTATTCAACCACCCTCTCTCTGTCTGTCACACCACCGTTGTTATATCTCTATTCTACTGCATGTTTATAATTTATATGAGTGTGTATGTGTCGATGGTAGTGGTGGGGGTGGGTGGCGGTAGTGGTGATATGTGTCTGTATATATGTGTATCGCTTTGTGCATGCATTTCTCTGTGTGTGGGGGGAGAGAGAGAGAGAGAGTGTGTGTGTGTGTGTGTGTGTGTGTGTGTTTGTATCAGTATGATGAAGTTTACATAATCCCACGGGTCACAACCGGGTACCCAGCCCCCTACATGCATAACCTCGAACTTTTTCCCTGATTGCCGTTCTATCTATCTATCTATCTATCTATCTACATACATGCATATGTGGTTTTGTAGGCCTCAAACACACACGCACACGCATACATACACAAGCACCTTATCTCTTTCTTT
>NC_069008.1:6938068-6945977 GCF_001194135.2 Octopus bimaculoides | reverse complement strand
GTAGTAGTAGTAGTAGTAGTAGTAGTAGTAGTAGTAGTAGTAGTAGTAGTAGTAGTGGTGGTAGCAGCAGCAGTAGTAGTAGTAGTAGTAGTAGTAGTAGTAGCAGCAGCAGTAGTAGTAGCTGTGGTAGCAGTAGTATTAGTAGAGGTGGTGGTGGTGGTGGTTCTGGTGGTAGCAGTGGAGCGAATGGTAATCACTGGTGTAGAGAGGACTTCGGCTTTGGTAAAATAATGGTGGTGTTCTGTTTGGTGGCGGTAAGAGTTGAGACGGGTATCACGATGGTGACGATGGTAGTGGGAGGAGTGTGGTTACATAAAGGGATCGCGATGACTGAGAAGTTGTGTTATCGGCCGTTGTTAAGCTTCCGGTCAGCTCTGAGTGAGCGGAGATGCCGAAAGCATGTCTAATAATAAGTGCATTGTAACACACGAACAGACATACAAATATCTGTATCTTTCTTTTATCTTTTATTCGTTTCAGTTATTTGACTGCGGCCATGCTGGGGCACCGCCTTGAAGAATTTTGTCGAAAGAATTTTTTAAAGCCAGGTATTTATCCTAACGGTTTATTTTGACGAACTGCTAAGCTACGGGGACGTAAGCACTTCAACACCGGTTATCAAACGTTGGTAGATGTCGGTTGGCTGTAGAAATGGAAAGAAAAACCTGAGATTAGCAGGGACTGATTAGCAGTAGGGGTTAAACAACAAAGGCAACATCTAATCAGACGACTCGGATGTGCTATACGACCATTTTACAAGGATGATACCAAGTTGTATGCAACAGACAATAAGCAACTAGCAACGTCGCTCACAGACATTATGCATGTTTACTAGGAGGATTGATATGAAATTTGGTTTCGAAATAGGCATTGACAAAACCTCGAAGAGAGGAGAACTAATACAAACTACAAATATCATGAAACAGGTATTAGAGCAGGTATGGGGAACTGGCGGAAACGTTAGCACGTTGGGCGAAATGCTTAGCGGTATTTCGTCTGCCGTTACGTTCTGAGTTCAAATTCCGCCGAGGTCGACTTTGTCTTTCATCCTTTCGGGGTCGATGAATTAAGTACCAGTTACGCACTGGGGTCGATATAATCGACTTAATCCGTTTGTCTGTCCTTGTTTGTCCCCTCTCTGTGTAGCCCCTTGTGGGCAGTAAAGAAATAGGTATGGGGAACTGTTTTTGAGAAGCGGGTAGCATGAGACATGGTTCATCATCAGGCGCAGTGCACTATTAAAAAAATATTGAAGATACTTTTTCGTTAGGCGTGTCATTCAGAAAATGCCCCGCGCCACAGATTACCCAAGATTGGCTTAGAGAATTAGACTAATTAAAGATTAGATGTAGTTAGTAGTGGTTTAGATATGAACGTGTTTCATCTGATTATTGAGCAATTGTTTAAAATATGTGCTGTATATTATGTGGAAAGCGTGTACTGTATAAGTCGTGTTTGTAAATTGAAAGGGTCTTGTTTAGGATGTGGGTTTGTACCCGGTAGAGTTACTTTTTTGATGGTGCTAGGACCATGAGCCCTGGAATGGGTTTCCATGTTTTTGCTCATGTTCATATCATTGGCATTATTTTTCCTTTCATTATACTTATTTCCATTTCAAAATCTTACCCACAGGTCTACGAAATGGAAGTTTTTGAAAATTGTTTTGATAATTGTGTGTTAATTTATATATTTTTGTGGTGCTATTTCGAAATATGAAAAAGGCTCTTTCCTATTACCTAAAATTTTCTCACAATTTAATGGTAGTTTAGGTAGATCCACATATGGTAGGGCAAAATGAAACTAATAAAAATGAATTTGGTACTTTATTTAGTAAAATTAAATAAATGAATAAATAAATAAATAAAAATGGCACAAGTGTAACTGGAATGTTAGAAAACAGATTTTTACAAGGGTCCCATTCCTTTCTTGTTTTACGTTCAGCACTTCAAAATCTCTTCTTTTTCACTTGAAAATGTATGGGACTCTTTCGCTTGTGAGGATGTGATGGACATTCACGATGCAACATCGGCCATTATACTGATATTCCATCTTCCCTGGTATCTTCTTTTCATCTCCTTAATGTCTTGATGAAACCTTCCCCTTGCTCCTCATCCACATCTCCAGAATTTCCAGAAAGATCTCCAAATGGGCATGTAGGAAATGAATTTTAATGTCCATTTTACATCATAAGGCCTCGTTGCTATTCTGACTCAAAATGTGAGCGTATGTCTTCAAGATTTCCTGGTGGCGATGGGACTAGAACGATTGGTTCATGGCAAAAGGTCGCAATGCAAATGGGAGATTTGTGTAAGCAAAGTTCTTCCTACTCTTCGAATTATGTCCTTGCACCTTACATGAGCAAATATGACAGATATCACTGCGACTTTTAGACTCTCTCCATGTCATTGGAACCTCAAAACGAAAATACCACTTTGTACACTTTTTCCATTGTCTTAGCTATTCAACACAACTTGAGAAGGCCTTATGAAGAGCCCACTTTTGATCTTGGCCTCCTAATTTCACACCAAAGTAGATATAGTAAGATTTTTTTTGACAAATTGGTAATGTGTCTCTGACGCTTTTTAGGCATAAACTCGCCACAAATATAACAAAGTTATCCAGACTTGCTGCACATCTTCTAGAAGTCATCCTTGCTTCAAATAATGTGGAGGTCTGTAAAGAAAGAGGAAGGGGACATTCTTTTAACAGCATATATATGATTTTACCATCTAAATGTAATAACAATGTTATAAAAAGCATTGAAATGTAACATATGGTATAATAAAACAATATATATAGCATATATACTTTTGGGGAAAAGGCAGGAGGAAATAACTGAAATTTTAAAAAAAGGGTACGTTTTAAACTAAGCAACGTAATCTAGTATAACGCATCTTTCTATCCTCACTGCTTGCAGACGACCGACGCTATATTCATGTAGGCTTGTCTCTGTGTAGCTGTAGCGGTCTAAACGTTGCCAGATGTTTATTTTTACAAAATTATGCCTATTAGTTATACTGTTATAGATTATTTGAATATGGAAATTAATGATAATAATAATAATAATAATAATAATAATAATAATAATAATAATAATAATAATAACAACAACAACAACAACAACAATAATAATAATAATAATAATAATAATAATAATAATAATAATAATAACAATAATAATAATAATAATAATAACAACAATAATAATAATAATAATAATAATAATAATAATAATAACAATAATAATAATAACAATAACAATAATAATAATAATAATAATAATAATAATAATAATAATAATAATAACCCCAAAACACCATGTACAAACCCCAAAACACCATGTACAACCCCAAAACACCATGTACAAAAAAATTACAAACATATTAAATAACACCGGTATTATTTCACCCAAGAATAACAACCGAGAAGTACGTACTGTAAGCTTGTTACGAAAAAAGTACGAAGATATGAACGTGCAAAACAATCTGACAACAGAAATAAACGAACCGGTACCCTACGAAAACGATGACCGTCAAAATAAAGGGCCGGACGTTGTTCCTCATGTCCCGCAAACAAAACCAAAACGGCATAAATGGACACGTGAGGAACACATTTCGATCCTACACGCCTATTTCACAGCAGTACTCTACCTAAAAAACGAAAACGCAACAACACATACATATACAAATATATATAACATACAGAAAATTGCACTACTGGGTACTGCACACATTCTACGCAAAACACTTTCAATACAGTAAACATAAGAGCATCACAGCAAACCACAGCACATACCCAAGGCGCACAGAGCTGCGCTCGGTAGTGAAGTGAAAGCACGTTATAAAAATAAAACTACTGAACAATAATAATAATAATAATAATAATAATAATAATGATAATAATAATAATAATAATAATAATAATAATAATAATAATAATAATAATAATAATAATAATAATAATAATAATAATAATAATAAGAGACAATAGTGAAATTCGAACGTAGGGTAAATGCAATGATCGATTTTGTGAAGAAACTACGTGATAAGATAATTTCTTTGTAAATTTTTAAATCAGTAGATTAAAAAAATGATCAATTTCATCCAATAAATGTGAAACAATTTTTGGTCGCAAATCTGTGTTATTTATTTATTATCGTATTACACTAATCATCTTCTGTTTTACCTTTTCTAATCATACTGTTGTTAATTATAATTGCTCCCCTTGTGTGCATACTAGGTATACTATACCAGTATCAGCGACTTCAGAACACGCTTAGAATTTTACCCCCTTCAATTTAAGCTGTTCATTGGACTTGATTTTCAACTTATTATTTTATAACTGTAGTGTATAACTGAAAAGGCAAATATATTTACTCCTGTTACTTTATGTCTTGTATTGAGTTCAGATGCGTCTTAAGCGCTCTTCTTCTAATTTTCTTCTTCATTTTTATGTTTACGGTTTGTTTATAGTTTTACCTACTCCTATGCATTTGTATAGTTGGTCCTGGTCTAATTCCCTAGTTTTAATACTTGAATCTAATTAAATATTCTCAGTTTTAGTTACTTTTCCTTTTTATATATTGGGCTGAATGTATTACCAATTTTTAATATATTCTCGAACTATAAAAACGGCGTGCTGGCAGAATCATTAGCACACCGGGCAAAACGCTTAGCGGCATTTCGTCCGTCTTTACATTCTGAGTTCAAATTCCGCCGTGGACGACTTTGCCTTTCATCCTTTCGGGGTCGATAAAATAAGTCCTCCACCCATCCAGTGAGTACGGAGATTGGTGTAATCGATCTATCTCCCTCCTCCGAAATTGCTGGCCTTGTGCCAAAACTTGAGAGCAATATGTTCTCTAACTGGGTAATTGAAAATAATTCATGTTATCCATACAAGAGACGGCTTATAATTTGTTGCATTTATAACCGTTGCTGAATCTCATTCAGCATATTTGTTAATGAGATCAGAGTTGGGCAGAATGGTAAGAACAACGATGAGATACCTTCAAAGATACCTCTTCTTATGGCTATAGATTTACTTTTAATCAAGAATCCTTTGCTTTGCAGTGATACGGCTGTTTTACATTTTAACATAGCATGGTTCATGAACCGTATTAGTTTTGCAGCTTCTTTGCTTATATGGAGTGTTTCCAGTATTGAAGAGAGTCTGTTACACGATCAGATGTTTCTTCGGCAAACAATCCATGCCATGTCTAATTTTCATGAATGTTCCTCTTGTATTGCCGGGTACACCTGTCCACAATGTGTTAGAAGCGTGTGCAGTATTGTCTTACGGGAGGCGCAATGGCCCAGGGGTAAGGGCAGCGGACTCGTGGTCATAAGATCGCGGTTTCGTTTCCCAGACCGGGCGTTGTGAGTGTTTATTGAGCGAAAACACCTGAAAGCTCCACGTGGCTCCGGCAGGGGATGGTGGCGAATCCTGCTGTACTCTTTCACCACAACTTTCTCTCACTCTTACTTCCTGTTTCTGTTGCACCTGTATTTGAAAGGGGTCCAGCCTTGTCACACTCTGTGTCACGCTGAATATCCGCGAGAACTACGTTAAGGGTACACGTGTCTGTGGAGTGCTCAGCCACTTGCACGTTAATTTCACGAGCAGGCTATTCCGTTGATCGGATCAACTGGAACCCTCGACGTCGTAAGCGACGGAGTGCCAACAACATTATCTTACGGGAATGTAGGCTTGTGTTCGTGTGCTGCATCTGCTTTGCATCGTTGTAAGATTTGCTTTGTTTTGTTTCTGGTATTACTTTAAAAATTCGCTCAGTTTCTTGTTTAAAGTATGTGCCGTGTAGGTTGTGCTTTGAAGGGTGGTAATTGCTTTTCGTGTGATATACCGACCAGTGTGATGACTACAGAGTCGAGTGGAGATTGTATAGATGTGTGAGTTGTGTTAGGTAGTGTTAGGTGTGTTGTGTATGTGCTGTGTTAGATAGTGTTAGGTGTCATAATGACCGGCGGTGATCAGGTATGCGTTGTATTATAATGGAGGCAGAATTATGTGAGGAGTAGGCGGTGTGTAGAATGTATTATAATATGGTGACGGTTACGGTGGGGATCGTGGTAGTAGTGCTGGTGGAGGAAACGATGGTTGCAGTGAGACTGGTGTGGTAGTTCATTGCGGTTGATGGCCGTTGTAGTAGTGGAGCTGATGATGTCTGTAGTAGTTACAATGGTATTGGAGATGATGATGATGATGATGATGATGATGGGGAGGAGGAGGAGGAGGAAAAAGAGAGGGGTAGAGTGAGGAGCCAAGAGGGAGAACAGGGAAGCGGAGCAAAGAGATAGATGATGAGGATGATGATAATGATAAGGAGGAGGAGGAGGAGGGGGGAGCAAAGAGAGAGAAGAGGGAAGAGGAGCGAAGAGAGAGAAGAGGGAAGAGGAGCGAAGAGAGAGATGATGAGGAGGATGATGATTATGATGATGAGGAGGAGGAGGAGGAGGAGGAGGAGAAGGAGAAAAAGAGAGAGGGTGGAGTGAGAAGCAAAGAGGAAGAGCAGGGAAGAGGAGAAAACAGAGAGATGATGAGGTTGATGATGATGATAATGAAGAGGAGGAAGAGAAGGTAAGAGTGTGGAGCAGAGAGAGAGAGAAGAGGGAAGAGGAGCAAAAAGAGAGATGATAATGCTGCTGCTGCTGCTGATGATGATGATGATGATGATGATGATGATGATTAGAGTGATGGTGTCGATTGTTATGCTTGATGGTGATGGTTTGTGAGTGGAGGTTAATAACCCCGACCATTATGGCATTGGCGTGAAGAAAATGGTGGTGGTGATGGTAATAGTGGTAGCAGCTCTAATGGCGGATGTTGCAGACGATAGTGATGATGAGGAACGCAACAGTGACAGTGATATGAATAATAGTGGTGATAGTACAACAGTAATTATTTGACGACGTCATCATCATCATCATAATTATTATGATGATGGTGACGGTGTTGATGATGCTGATGGGTGTAGAGGCTGTGGAGGGGAAAAGGACAAAACAAACATGGCGGTGTATGCGTCGTTGTCGGCCGACGGGAGAAAAATAGAAGGGAGAGAGAGAGAAAGAGAGAGAGAGGGAGAGAGAGAGAGAGAAGGGGAGGAGAGAGAGAGAGAGGGAGAGAAGAGCAAAGAGACAGGAGAAGGGAGAGGAGCAAAGAGAGAGAGGAGGGAAGAGAGAGGGGGAGAGAGGAGCAAAGAAAGAGACGAGGGGAGAAGAGCAAAAAAGCAGATGATGGAAGAGAGGGGGAGAGAAAGGAGCAAAGAGAGAGAGGAGGGAAGAGAGAGAAGAGAACGAGAGGGGCAAAGAGCGAGAGAGAGAGAGAGAGAGAGAGAGAGAGAGAGGAAGAAAGACAGAGTCAGAAAGAGAATAGGAGCAAAGAGAGAGAGATAGACAGAGAGTTAGATAGATAGATAGATAGATAGATAGATAGATAGATAGATAGATAGATAGATAGATAGAGATAGATAGATAGATAGATAGATAGATAGATAGATAGATAGATAGATAGATAGAGATAGAGATAGAGAGAGAGAGAAAGGTGGGGAGAGATAATGATATAAACCAGAGTACACACTTGACGTTGACAGCTGTCCCGGCATCAAAACACTCCTTCGCTTCCTTGTGTGGTAGTTTAGGTTACATTGTGACACTTGCAGGGTATGGTTCGAGTGTCACTCTAAGTAGTGTAAACTTAATTTACCACAACTTTAAAATGTGTTTGTTTTGCCTCAGATTTCTCTGCAGCAGTGGATGCGGGATGTTCGGTTATGATACGGGATTCAATTTCATCAACTGCACATGCGCGCGCGTCGTCTGTGTGTGTGTGTGTGTGTGTGTGTGTGTGTGTGTGTGTGTGTGTGTGTGTGTGTGTGTGTGTGTGTGTGTGT
>NC_069008.1:6937440-6937972 GCF_001194135.2 Octopus bimaculoides | reverse complement strand
ACACACACACACACACACACACACACACACACACACACACACACACACAAACACACACACAAACACACACACACACAAACACACACACACACACACGTATTTATACTACATGCATGTATCAAAACAGGAGATTAGAACATTTGTTGGCGTCATCTGCCTTAACTCCGTCGGTTCCAATCAACAGAACAGCCTGCACGTGAATTCAACGTGCAAATATGGCTGAGCACTCAACAGACACGTTTACTCCCAGTGTAACTCTCAGCGAGATTCAACGTGACACAGAATGTGACAAGTTCTTTGAAATACAGGTACTACTCACTTTTGCCAGCTGAGTGGCCTGGGCCAACGTGAAATAAAGTGTCCTGCTTTAATAGGAGTTACAGAATTGCACATGTAGGAGAAATGTGTAACACATCACGTATTAGAAATTCTTCAGACCGAGAGAACTATTTGACTCACTGCCAGAAGAATTTCAAATACTTATTTACTCATTTACTTGTTTCAGTCATTTGACTGTGACCATATATATATA
>NC_069008.1:6934267-6934937 GCF_001194135.2 Octopus bimaculoides | reverse complement strand
TATATATACATATACACGACGGGTGTCTTTCAGTTTCCGTCTATCAGATCCACTCACAAGGCTTTGGTCGGCCCGAGGCTATAGTAGAAGACACTTGCTCAAGGTGCCACGCAGTGGGACTGAACCCAGAACCATGTGGCTGGTAAGCAAGCTACTTACCGCACAGCCACTCCTATCCATTCTATGTTAACAAGATGTGGGGTAGGTAAGATAGCGAAATATGGAGTAAATAGAATAGATGAAACCAGCTACATGAATTTGGGTTTTCATAAGAACAAGCACAAGTAGACATTCTACAATAATTAATTTATGAGAAAAGGAGAATTGTGTATTAGGGATGCGTTTTTGCAGTTTGTTTAGTAGTTTTTGAATGTTTTTAAGAAACAAACTTTCTTTATTAATTCTTGGATGGTCTGGTGTATTGTCTGCAAATTGATAGAGTGCAGACAATACACATAGACGGGCTTCTTTCAGTTTCTCTAATGAGGCTTTGGTCGGCCCGGGGCCATAGTAGACGAGACTTGCACATATTTACATCGTAATTTAGAAGCATCCAGAAATATGGAAATAATACTCTCTTAAGAGACTGTTATTTCCATCTCTGATGTGAATGTAGCTATGGATACTAAATCAAGTGTGTGTGTGTGTGTGTGTGTGTGTGTGTGTGTGT
>NC_069008.1:6933301-6934257 GCF_001194135.2 Octopus bimaculoides | reverse complement strand
GGACATATACAGAGAGTGATAAAAATCAAACATCCAGTCAACATCGTGGTTTTTGGATTGATCACTAGTGATGGTGACGTTATGCCTCCATTCATCATCCCACACGGCCACAGACTCAACACAGAGGCCTACATCAAATGCCTGGAGAAGGTAGTGCTGCCCTGGGTCAATAGGGTGGCCGCTGGAAGACAGTTTGGCAAGCAGAATTCTGCACCATACCACCCTAGTAGGAAAACACAGTCAGTGTTGCCAAACAATTTCTGTGACTACATCGCCCCAAACATTTGGCCACCTAACTCCCCAGACTGCAACGCCCTTGATTATTTTGTGTGGGGCGTAGTTGAGCGAGAGACCAACAAAACACCTTTTAACACCAAAGATGAACTGAAGGCAAGGATTATGGCAGCATTCACCAACTTAAACAAGGAGGACTGTCCAGAAGAATTGCAGGAGATTCCGAAGTCGTCTGAAGGCCTTGTTTGAAGCCAATGGCGATTTTAGTATTTCAAGATATTTTAAAGTAATTTTGGTAAATATATCTGTTAAAATGAGATGTCAGTGTTATTTTCATTCTATTTTATTATTTATTTATTTGAATTGATTATACATACGTACATACATGCATACATGCATACATACATACACACACGCGCGCGCGCGCGCAAGCACACACACACACACACACACACACACACACACACATACTTGGAAATGGAAGCGTGGCGTTCAATTAAATAGTAATATAAATAATATATACATAGGATAGCAAAGTTTTACAAAATTCACTACCTAGCATGTATAAAAAGTCAATAGACGACATATTATTCAATATATAATAGTGTACATTTAAACACAAGAGTAATTACCACGCTAGGAGACAGTCAAAACGACCGAAAACCACAAAATTTAAGTAATTTCAAAGGGAATGAAAAAATGAAAACTTTTACTTTGTTTTT
>NC_069008.1:6929571-6932948 GCF_001194135.2 Octopus bimaculoides | reverse complement strand
TTTTGACTGTCTCCTAGAGTGTAGAAATTGCCTGTTATAGGGAATTTCTCTTGTGTTTACATATATATATATGTATATATATATATATATATATATATATATATATATGTGTGTGTGTGTGTGTGTGTGTATGTGTGTATATATACACATATACACACACATGTATATAACACACACAAACACACACACACACACACATATATATATATGTCTATATATATATATATATACATACATATATACACACGCATATATATATAGCATTTTCTTACAACAAAGTGTGTGTGTGCGTGTGTACATATATTGGATTTGTTGTATTATTGGCGTAATGACTCTCTCAAATGTGTATATATATAAACATACATGCATACACATAAACATATTCTATATCTATAAAATCTATCTAATACACGTGTATAGCAATGTGTGTATGTATATACACACTCAGGCGCAAACACATCAACACACACATACATAAGCATGCACGCATGTATATATATTCTTTTATTCTTTTATTCTTTTACTTGTTTCAGTCATTTGACTGCGGCCATGCTGGAGCACCGCCTTTAGTCGAATCAAATCGACCCCAGGACTTATTCTTTGTAAGCCTAGTACTTATTCTATCGGTCTCTTTTTGCCGAACCGCTAAGTTACGGGGACCTAAACACACCAGCATCGGTTGTCAAGCGATGTTGGGGGGACAAACACAGATACACAACACATACACACATACATATATATATATATACATATATACGACGGGCTTCTTTCAGTTTCCGTCTACCAAATCCACTCACAAGGCTTTGGTCGGCTCGAGGCTACAGTAGAAGACACTTGCCCAAGGTGCCACGCAGTGGGACTGAACCCGGAACCATGTGGTTGGTAAGCAAGCTACTTATCACATAGCCTCTCTCTCTCTCTCTCTCTCTCTCTCTCTCTCTCTCTCTCTCTCTCTCTCTCTCTCTCTCTCTCTCTCTCTCTCTCTCTCTCTATATATATATATATATATATATATATATATGTATGTATGTATGTATGTATGTATGTGTGTATGTATGTATGTGTGTGTATGTGTGTGTATATATATGTATGTACATTTTTGTATGAATATATGCATATGAATATTGTTTGTTGCTACCATTTATCCCCCCACCAAGTCATACTTTATCTATCTGCCGCCATCTCTTCTCTCCGCTTTGCCTTCCTCCCCTGTCTTCCTCTCTTTTCTCTCATTTCTTCTTCTATTTCTTTCCCTCATCAATCACTCACGCAACCAACTTCTTCTCTCATACATCCAGCTCCATCTTCTTCAGGCTCCCATACTACCAGCAACTTTCTTTCCCATTATTTTGTTCTCCCTTCTCGTCGTCTATACCTTCTCCGTCCTCTTTTCCTTTGTCTTCCACTCACACCATCCATCTATCCATTCTTAATATCTGCACCCATCATTTCCTACAGATCACAACCAAAGACCAACCACCAATACCACTATTTCCAACACCGCTGTTATCCGTACATCTTTCATATCAAGAAGCTACCCTGTCCACCCCCACAACTAACTATCATCACCAATAACACCACTACCACTATCAGCAGCACTAACTTCTCTATCGATTTCCTTGTTACACTAAAAGCCAACTTAATTAACCAGTGCATTCGTCAGCAGACATTTAGAGGTGTCAGTGCCGCCATTCACGAGCAGACAACAGGCTCATGTCGGCTGCTCTCTTCTTCAGTTTATACGATGTCTCTTTTAGCTACATCTTTCTCCCCACACTCTATCTTCCCTCTTCTCTCCCCTCTCCTCTCTCTCCCCTCCCCCTCTCTCACCATTGCTCTTCCATTTAACAATGCTGTCAGTTTTGTCATATTGACGCCACTTCTTGTTATTCTTGTTCTTGTTAATGTTGTTGTTAACCCAAGGTCAACCCCGAGCTTAGCTCAGAGGCATCCTATCCGCGACCATCCCGTTGTTTTAAGAGATTGTAGGACTACATTATTTAAACTTTGCTTCCTTATTTGAAAATATGAAAATTGTAACTAGAGGAAGATTTAGCTGCTATTTCCGGCAAATCGAGTGTCCAAATAACGGATTTCTTGCTACTACAGTAGTAGTTGTTGATGATGATGATGACAAGGAGGTGGAGGAAGAGAAGAAGGGAAAGTTGGGGGAGAGGAGGAAGACGAAGAGAATGAGGAGGAGGATGTTGCCATCGGTGACACTGTCGTTTGCTAGCAAGTACGCCGTAATTAAGTAGTCATTTGATACACAGGGCGTCCCGAAAACACTAAGGCACGATCCTTTATCCTAGAAAATGTTGCACTCTCTCCACTGTTCTGTCTGTTTCCGTACACCAGTAAATTTTGGTGCTAATTACAAGCACAGGTGAGCAAAGTGAACTCAGCCAGAGAGCGACAAATGCTGTTTCTCTGTACTAGTCGTTCGTGTTATATAACCCAGCAGTGATTTTGAATCAGTTTAAGTTATTAATATTGAATCGATTTGGGGATATACAAGGGCTGCAGAAAAGTTTCTCGCTTTGGGTAAAATAGGATGCGGGAGGATCAGTTAATTATGATTTTATCCATAAGTAGCATTCCGTCGGTGGCGATTCCGAGGGTTTCAACTGATCCGATTGGCGGAATAGCCTGCTCGTAATGTTAACGTGCAAGTAGCTGAGTACTCTAGAGACAACATATTCCCCTCTCAGATTCACTCACTTATTTCAGCGGTCCTTCAGTTTTTCTAAGCACTGTAAAATAACTCAGAAGGTTGGACCTCCAGCCAAGCCTTTCGCGACATCCTTAAAGCCAGGAACTTTTCACACACCGTTGTGTGTGCATGTGTGAATGAGTGGTTGGAAGAATGATAAAAGAAAAACGGTTTATTAAAATGTTCAAACCTGTTCTGAACGGAAATAACAACAATAATATAACAACGAGTTAATGATGTGGAGTAAAAAATATCTCTAACAAATGAATATGAACAAATTACAGAATATCGGTACGCCTGGCCCACCGTGATGTTTAAGTTGCGGATTGGTCAAAACCGTATTCTAAAAATTCAGTTTGTTGGAGCGTTCTAAGAGGTACTACAGTTGTCAAGAACTCAGCTGTCAGTTAAACACATTCGGAAATCTGATACTTACTCTATGTATGAAAGCACTAATTTAAATTTATGAGCATTACATAATATTTTTTAATGCTAAAATACCATAATAAAAAAAGTGAAAACCAGACCATGTTTTAACTTTATACTACTGATATATTATTCTATACATATTCACACAAATTCGAAACAATATATACATATACATACATACATACATACATACATACATACATATATATACAAGTAGATAGATAAATAGATAAAT
>NC_069008.1:6928025-6929561 GCF_001194135.2 Octopus bimaculoides | reverse complement strand
TGTGTGTGTGTGTGTGTGTGTGTGTGTGTGTGTGTGTGTGTGTGTGTGTGTGTGTGTGTATCAGGGGGTGTGCTGAAAAGTATGTGTGGTCTATATATGTGTGGGGGTATAATGTGTGTACATGGGTGAAATGGTGTGTACTCTGGTCAAACTCTTTGCCGGGCCCGAGGGTATTAGTGGAAAATCAAGGCCGGGTACCTGTGGTTGCAGTCATGATGGGGCGCGCAGGTACGAGAGGATGTACTTCCTTTCAGGTGGGCAATGATTAAACACCTCATTCCTGCTATTTAGGTAAATATCTGGGCGTTGGGTACCCTTTAAATTTTCTCTCTTCTCAGCCAGGCCCAACTTGCACTTCTTGCTGCTATTGAAGTACGGTTTGCATTTCTCCAGGATCCTCCACTTTATACTGTACTCTGTGGCGCATTCTTTCAAAGACCAAACGTGCTTGACTAAGGTTATGGCGTTACGTTTCTCCGGGATGTTGAAGGAGGCCTTGTGGCTGTTAAAGCGGGTTCTGAAGGGGCCTTCCCTTGCACCCACATACTTCCACACGCTCGGTTGCCCACTGGATCCTATAGCTGTTGCTTCTGCTTTGTATACGACTGTCTCCGTGTTACAGTGGCCGTTCAGCGGACAAGCTGTGACTCCTGCATGAGCATCCTGCCTCTGCCTCGGGTGTCGGCCTACCAGCTAAAATCTATCTATCTATCTATCTATCTATCTATCTATCTATCTATCTATCTATCTATCGATCTTTCTATCTGTCTGTTTGTTTGTCTGTCTGTCTGTTTGTCTGTCTATTTATCTATCTATCTATCTATCTTTCTATCTATCTTTCTAGTTCAAATTTACAGAAATCAAAAGATGAAGACATGTGAGGAACAACAAGCTTGGTGTATTAGTTTGACGCTCGGGACAAACATATATGTGTGTGTGTGTGTGTGTGTGTGTGTGTATGTGTGTGTTTTATGAACTTCATTATCTTACAGTTGTTTCTGCTATAGGATGCAGTGGACTCATTTTTGAGTGCCTGAATAACAACCTATAGCTTCATCGGAGCCTCGTATATGAAGTGCAATTTATTTGGGAAAAAATTACATTTCGTTTGTAATCTCTCTATATATATAAAATTACATTTCGTTTGTAATCTCTCTATATATATCTCCACCCCTACACATTCAATAATACTATAAAAAGAAACATTCTCTCAAGGTTTCTCTCAAAATTTTATAAACCTACAAGACTAGGTGAAAGCGCTAATTTATAAAACATGTGACATATGAATAAAAATCTGTAAATATACAGCCATTCAGAAATCTGAGTACCTGATTATTATTTTTTTCTAATATATATATATATCGAGTCACTCCGTCAAAGGCTCGTCGGGAGTTGGAATTCAGATATTAGTCTAGATTAATAATCAAGTTTCTGGATAGATGAAAAAACAGAAAAGATATTTAGCTGTTTGTGAAAAATGTCGGGAACTTGTGATTGAGATGTCAGATGGCTGTGGGAAGGTTGTGCGGGTGTAGT
>NC_069008.1:6925483-6927215 GCF_001194135.2 Octopus bimaculoides | reverse complement strand
TCGGCAAAAAGAGACCGATAGAATAAGTACTAGGCTTACAAAGAATAAGTCCTGGGGTCGATTTGATTCGACTAAAGGCGGTGCTCCAGCATGGCCGCAGTCAAATGACTGAAACAAGTAAAAGAATAAAAGAATAAAAGAATAAAAGAATACTACACAAGATGCGCGTAGGGATGGTAGTGTTGTTAAGGAGTGCGATTCACAGCTCTGTTACTTCTAATTAGATCTTACAGCAAGGCACTTTGGACAAATATCATCTACCATAGCCCCGGGTCGATCAAAATCTCGAGCCTTTCTGGGGTTTTTTTAGGGTGGGATGATGCATTTAGTTTGGGGCGGGAGGGGTGTTGATTTAGTTTTTTGGGGTGTGGGGAGTGTTGTTGATGCATTTACCGGAGAACAAACTCCTGTAACTATTCGAATGAGGTTTCCGGTCTTACGATAAATTCCTCTCTTCAGTGTCGTGGGTTCTGAGAAAGATCATGGACTTTACACTTCATCATTTGATTAAATATTCAAAGAGCAATGAGCTGAGAGATTGACTTCAAGGAAAAATTCGGAATTACCGCTGAAACCGAAAACTAATATTTTGGGACTGTTCCCCTTATTCGGCGAGTGACGAGAAGAAAAAAAAGTGGTAATGTCGTTTTGGACCGATAAATGCAGAGTGATAGTTCACCGGATGGCGTTTTGCGTTGGTGCAGTTTAGCCCTAGTCCTGGCTTGATCCACAAGCTCAGTGCTCAGAGGCGTTCCAGCCATGAGCAACCCGTCTATTTTTCCAGAATAATGTTTCGAGGACTTCATTATCCAATTTGTTTTCTCTTTCACTTCAAAATCTGAGTTAAGAGAAGTTCCTCTTTAATTTTTAGTAGATTCGGTGATAACCCAGAAGTTCTCTCGCATTGGATAAGACGGTGAAGTTGATCATCTCTGATGCAGCAAATCTATAAGCCATGACCAGCTCATATTTCATTCAAAGATCTTTCATCTAGGGTTACATCATCTAGTTCTTTCTTATGGTCAATTTTTACCCCTAAGATCTCTGTATCTTAAAGACATCTTGTGAACTAATATTTCCTTTTCATATTTCCTAGCGACGATGTAATATGATTTGAGGGAAATATGATCCCTATTTCTAGCAGATCGTATGACTAGGTAGGGACTTTTGTCTGGGGAGATGTGCCGTTGTTATTATATAGGCCGAAGTCAGCCTTGATGAACAAACGTCTAAGTGAAGGCAATCCAAATGTGACCGTACTGTGTAATTCTTAACTACAAAGCGCTCAAAACCATGTTATTTAACGTGTCCTGTTTTAAGTCATTCGAAGGAGATTTGACTGCTATTTCTGACTGGTCCGGTTATCAAGTTGAGGTGCCTTTGTCAATGAATGTAATGGTGTTGTTGTTGTTGGTGGTGGTGGTGGGGTTCTCGTCGTCGTCGATATTTCTTCACAAATTTGGTTGCGGTCGGGTTACTGTCGTAGTAGTGGTGGACGTTTGCCGTTGATGATGATGATGATGATGATGGTGATTTGTAAGGTTGTGGTGGTAAATGTGGGGTGGATGATTGTCACGAGTGCTCGGGGGTGGGTAGTACTGGTGGTGGTGGCAGCGGCGTCGGCGGCGGCGGCGGCGGCGGCGGCTGCGGCTGCGGCGGCGGTGGTTTCAATAAAACGTCAGCGGGCTAGGCGGAGCAGAGAAAAGTGAGTGGAATAGTTTTTTTTTTTAAA
>NC_069008.1:6921138-6923638 GCF_001194135.2 Octopus bimaculoides | reverse complement strand
GTACACAGATATAAACACACGTACACAGATACAAACACACGTACACAGATACAAACACATGTACACAGATATAAACACACGTACACAGATACAAACACACGTACACAGATATAAACACATGTACACGCATATATTATTGTTCTAATATACACACTAACTTTTGTGATTATTTTTTGTCTTTCGGTTGTAAACGCAAACCTTCATCAAGCCATATCTGAGTGTCTGCATACGTGCGTGTTTGTGTGTGTGTGTGTGTGTGTGTGTGTGTGTGTGTGTGTGTGTGTGTGTGTGTGTGTGTGTGTGTGTGTGTGTGTGTGTGTGTGTGTGTGTGTGTGTGTGTGTGTGTGTGTGCTTGTGTGTGTTTGTGTGTACTTTTGTGTTAGTGTTTGTGTGTGTGTGTTTATGTGTGCTTGTGTGTGTGTGTCTATGTGTGCTTGTGCGTGTGTTTGTATGTGTGTGTTTATGTGTATGTGCTTGTGTGTGTGTGTCAGTGTTTGTGTGTTTGCGTGTGGGTGTGTATTTATGTGTGTTTGTTTGTCTGTGCATGTATGTGTGTGTATTTGTGTGCTTATGCGTGTGTGTATTTATGTGCATGTGTTTGTGTATATATGTATGTGTGTATTTGTGTGTTTGTGTGTGTGTACATGTTTGTATGTCTGTGTGTATTTATGTGTGTGTGTGTGTTATTTATGTACGTGTGTGTATTTAAGTGTGTGTGTGTTTGTGTTTTTGTGTGTTTGTGTATGTGCGCATCTTTTTCTGTGTGTTGTGTGTGTGTGTGTTTGTGTATGATATAAATAAGGGAAAAGACGTAAGCACAATTTCTTACTCCCTTATTTACATAATACCTTCTACCGCAACAACTCCATTGTTGTGATATCTCTATGTTTATGTTTAAATAATGAACTCCATGCCCCCTCTTGTCAGTTCAGTGTCAACCTTTCTGGTCTTTGGATGCTGAAGAGAAGATAACAACTTCGAAATGCAGGCGTTCCCCAGTCTGGATAAGGAACGCTGTGAACTTACTTTACCACTTTCTGCCTACAGCGAGAAATTTAGAAATATTCTCACTGACAAAACACGTTGAATGACTTTCTTACGGGTTCGAATATGTCCCGAGTATATTTGAACTGGTAATAACTTTAAGTTTATATGCATCACTCCCTTCCGCTGTCACCCAGTTGTACCTTGAGTAGATCCCTTCTACTATAGCCTCGGACCGGCAAAAACCTTGTGGGTGGATTTCGTAGACGGAAACTGAAAGAAGTTCGTCGTGTATATATATATATATATATATATATACCAGAGTAAGCACAAATGCGAAGCAAGGTAGAAAAAATAGCACTCGAATACCTAAGGCAGGGTAATATGCTTTATTAAAAAGCAGCAAAAATATCACAAAAACTGTTACTCAGAGTTTCATGTTCCCATTCGACAGACAGTTTTGTTTAGAATGAAGCAAGATAAAGTTATATGCAGAAATACAATTATTTGATAGATACACATTTGAAAATGGTTTTGTTTCATTGGTCCTTTCAACTAACGGTTTTTTTTCAATAACCGGTTTCAAAAATAACAAATTGCGTGTTAAAATCACATTATTATATACGTATATCTAGCCTCCTTTCTTGACTTTACCAACTATGTCAACTTTAAAATTGTTGATGATAATTTATATGCTAAACCAAACAAGCATATGTACATACATATGCTCAAAACGGCGTATCTATAAGCTCAAACCCTCTGAACTGGGCTAAATTTTTTCTGCTGAGAAAATTATTCAGTGCTATTAGTTCTGTCTGTCTGAAAAGTTACTTCAGATACTATCACTTCGTTGTCTAAAATTGCTGAGAAACATAATCCAACTCTTTCTCTCGTTTCTTGATGAAACGTTTCCAAAACGGTAAACGACGCCTTCTTGATGAAATATTCTTTCCGCAAGCGTGGTCCGAAGCGAGCTGAATTTATTTATGCCTGGCGAGTTTATATCTTTCTGACAATGCTAACGAGGGTAATAATATCAGCGCTGAGGACAAGCACCATAGTAACAATTCGAGGACTACAACCTGATATAATGCAGTATTTGGTAGGCAAATAGCTTCCAGTATTCCGAGGAAATGCTTCGCTGCAATTAATAAACGCTTTCCGAATCGAGTAAATACTATGAAATATTTAATAGGCACAATATTAGACTGACCTTCTCTATATTATATATACGAGGGGGTGCTGAAACGTCTCTGGCTTTAGATTAAAGAAAATATACAAGGGTCAGTTAATTATGATTTTAGGCAACATATTCCCTTCTTCGATCCATATATTTATTGCAGGAATCCTTCATATTTTCCTAAGCCCTGTAAAAATAACTCGGAAAGCTCGGCCTCCAAACAAGCCTCTGTAGCAGCGATCACTTCCGAATCAGAATGAAATTTTATTTCCTTGAGAGATTTCTTCAGTTGTGGGAAGAGGTAGTAGTCGGTGAGGACCAAGTTTGGAGTGTAGG
>NC_069008.1:6919513-6920930 GCF_001194135.2 Octopus bimaculoides | reverse complement strand
TTCGTTCAAAAGAGAGATGTCGTAATTTGCGTTGATGGTTCCACGCTTTGGTAGGTATTTCATGAGGAGTACTCCGTCATTGTCCAACAACACTGATCCCAGAATCTTTCTAGGTGACTGCTGGGTCCGTAGATTCTTGGCGCGCAGTGAACCACTGTGGCACCACTCTGTTAATTGCGGCTTGATCTGGAGATCATGATAATGAAGCCAAGTTTCATCCACGGTGACAAAACGTGACATAAAATATGCCCTCGCGCTGCAAAATAGTCCAAAATCGCCTTTAATGTCGTCACTCTGATGCACAAAACGCACAAAAAGGAGAAAATGAAACAAATATGGACGACTTGTTCCGAAACACCTCCGAATGGGGAACAGTTCTCAAAAAAAACCCCAATTGTTTATCCCCAAAATTCCTGTTCTTGGAATCTACATATTCAAGGTATATTTGTAGAGAATTACATTTTCTTGAAAATTAAGACGAATTGAAGTGGACTCCGGTGAATTTTCAGAAATTCCGCCCCCTAAAACACTTATCTCCCACCCTCAAAAAATTTGTATATTCGGAATCTACATAATATAACTCATATTTGTAGAAAAGTTTATTAAAAAATATCCATTTTCCTGAAAGTCATGATCATCCAAATTTGTGGTGTGTGTGTGGTGGTGGGGTGGGTGGGAAGTTATAGAAATCTGTAGTTATGCCGACAATTTTGACACTTTCCTTCTACGCATGGTTATATATGTATACAGAAATACACAAGTGCAGAAGATAGTAAAACAATGAAAATAATTTGGTAACAGAAATTATGTTTCTTTATACAACGGGCAGAAAATAAATAAGGAATTTAAACGGAAAATAGAGTATTGTACGCGTTGAAGCGAAATTTGTCACTCAGTGAACCAAAGAGCCAATATCGAATAAACCAGAAAGAAACTGTCAACAACGGAAAAACACAAAACTGTACGGACTGAAGTGAAATTCAAAGGACATAACGGACATAACAGAAATGAATATGCACAAGTCAAATTTTGCAACACCATTACATCACATATAAAAAATGACATCGCTTAAATGGCTGCCATTTTCGTCTTCGCACGGCCGTGCTCTTTCCAAAACTCTCACCATAACACCCTCAAGAGTTTCTCTGATTTCTCTATTACTGTTCTCCTTCGGTTGCACCAAGATGTCCGGTTTGTTGACATAAATCCTCTCTTTCAAGTAGGTATCCCCACAAGAAAAAATCCGGGCTAGTCAAGTCTGCGGAGCGTAAAGGCCTGTTGACATTGTCGTAGCGGGAGATTATTTTCTCTCCAAAGCACTGCCGTAGTAATTGCATTGTTTCTCTTGTGGTATGAGAAATTGCCCCATCTTACTGAAACCATGTGTGAGATCTACTTTAAATGGCCGGGGGCAAAA
>NC_069008.1:6916463-6918968 GCF_001194135.2 Octopus bimaculoides | reverse complement strand
AGAGAGAGAGAGAGAGAGAGAGAGAGAGAGAGAGAGAGAGAGAAGATCTTCGTCGTCCTTAGCAGTGTAGAAAAATCATAAACAAACATCGTCCTAACTGTTTTGATGACCATATATTTCTCTTCCACGCTGAAATCACTCAACTTTTCCACTTCAGGAACAAATTTCCTTATTATCTCGGCATCCAAAGTCACTACCTACTCCTAACTCGTAACCCAAAACCATCATGTAGTATTTTTTTTTACAGATAGTAACAAAATTCCCTGACGATCCATGTACGAGTACTATAACTTCTTATCATGTAATTCTCTAATATACTCTTTAACTTCAGGTTTACTTAAAACTGATCTACCTCTAAAATGCGTACACTTTCAGAATACCTGCTGTTGCCGAAGATATAAAAATAGCTATAAATGATTTGTGTTGTTCTTAATGTAAGTATATATGTTTTAATAAAGCATCATTTGATTTCTCTTGAAAAGTTAATTTTCATGTAAGGAATTAAATTCTTTCCCATAACGTTTGTATGTAAGGAACTATGCACTGTCATACTTGCTTTATATCGATTGTGTATTTCATGATTTAATTGTGTAAATGACATATATCAGATTCAAGTATATTCTATATATACACGGTTGGTCTTATTTCATTTGAAATTGTTATATTGTAATGTATCAGAGGATCTATGTGCCTCTTGTATGTCTTTGTACTTCATAATGATATCACTTTTTCAACGTGGTTTTTCACTCATGATGACAACAACCATATTGCACTCGTAAAAATTGAATGCATGATCTGATCGCCTCTTGTGCTCATCAATGACAATTTGAAACTCCAAAGTGGGTGCAGACTCCAAGGCATACTTGAAACTTCTGACATAGATGCTCTTTGCATGGACTTCAAGTTTAAGAATAAACCCAAACCGTGTGCCTACTGTGATGGTATTTCTATCATGCCCCTTTAAGCTATCAGTAAAGTACAACTAAAGAAACCAGGGCTCTTCATGGGGAAGGGATTCAAGTGAACTAACCTTAGGGTAGATTTACCCTTGTACTTTTAGAAGTTTGCATGAATTATCTCAATCTTTATCTCTCTCTCTCTCCCTCTGATGCTGAGGATGCTAGCTCCAAAGGAAGCCACGTGAAAAACATTTATATTTTTTCCATGTTCTTTAAAACATGCATAGATTTCTCAATGGCGGCAGTAAGAAGCTGTTTTAGAGTATCTGGTGAATCAACAAGAACTGGTAGATTAATTTTCCCTCATTGCACTTGTTTCTTGTTTCCATATATCACCTAAGCATTTGTCACACATTTTGGAAATCGTACCAATTGAAACTATTTTTACGGAACCATAGTTGAAGGTACCTCTTTCCCACAGCTCATGTATGAATGACTCTCTGCTTGTCTTACTCGTTGAGTTTTCAGCTTGATGTGGCACTGTTATACGATTTCATGACGTCTATGTGCAGTCAATTTGGTAACATTCTGCTGGAGGTAATCCTATCGTTCATCAGGAGATTCCATTTAACCATGGACAACTTGCCATGTTTGGAGTGAGTGTCACGTTCACTATCAGTCTCAAGTATTCCTGATAACAGTAACTTGAATCTTTGTTGACGCTGTTCATTTGTTTCTGTTGCTCCCAGAGTACACCTTAGGTACGATACAGCTTTTCTGTGGCATTGTTGATAGAAACATGTTATTAAAAAGGTAACCGTAAACAAGTGTTCTATTCCCTTATGAAAGAAAAAAAACAATCAAGAAGCTGCACGAATATTGATGTTGTGGAATGAAATCACTAAATCATTTTCTGCTGCTGACCTGTGGCTTATAAGGTTAAAGAGAAATTCTAAAGCCATAGTTTCAAAAAAAAAAGATGTAAGACGTAAACAATTCGAACGACAGAGCTTATGAATGGATAAACAAACGTAGCGTTTTTGTGACATTTTTCTAATAAAATAACTTTAGATATCAATTCTCTATAAATACTGATAATTCTTTTTAGGAGCGGTAAGTATTGAGAGCGCGCGCGAGAGAGGGGGGGGCGAGTGGAGGGAGAAACGGTGAAAGTGAATTCGCAAGAGAGAGAAAATGAGTGCGATAGAAAGGAAGATAAATAATGCCGAACCAGTTTTCCTCTTCATTTCTACCTTAACTTCTTATTGTTAATGATTTCTTCCTTCCTTCCTTTTGTCTTCTGTTCGCGTGTCTCGTACTTCAGGCGCATGGACATTTTCATGAGTTGCAAGTTTTGAGAAAGAGAAGCGAGACAGAGAGTTACTTAGCTGTTTTGCGACATGGTGTTGGTAACAGTTAGCAGTCGATGAGGAAACAGAAGTAATACACAATAAGAGAGTGAAAGGGAGAAACAGTTATCGGTAGAGAGAGGGGGGGGGAGAAAGAGAGTAAGATAGACAGACAGATACATTGAGAGAGAGAGAGAGAGAAAGAGAGAGAGAGAGAGAGAAAGAGAGAGAGAGAGAAAGAGAGAGAGAGAGAGAGA
>NC_069008.1:6911605-6915436 GCF_001194135.2 Octopus bimaculoides | reverse complement strand
ATATATATATATATATATATATATATATACATTTATAAACTGAGAAGATGGTCATCAATGGAATGTCTGCTGAATGATGTCTGATGGGGAACTAAACCTCATCAAGAACCACAGTACATCGCTATATTTCAACAGCAAACACTATAACACAACCACCAGCACCACATCACAAACCATAGCGGTATCGATATTAACATCAAGGTCAACACAATATAAATTCCAGCATCATCCTAACATCTCCATACCAGCAGCAGCAGTAGCACCACTCCCCCACCTCTAAATCACCATCACTCCTACTAACCATACCATCACCCCCCCCCCCCCATTACCACCGACACCACCATCGCAGTCATCACTTTATCCAATTAAGCTCAGCAAAATTAACTAAATTGCTTCATTAATGGAATAAATGTGTAAGGACGAGAAAACGATGGCGATGTTAATGTAGAGTGCAGGCGGGGCTTTGTGTACAGTGAGAGAGTGGGTAGTATGGTTGGGGGTAGTAATGTTGTTGTTGTTTAACCCCAGGACAGTTCGAATCAAGAAGACATATCAGCAACGCTCTTAAAATCGGGACCATCGCAACTTTAGCTTTATCCAACGTAACTTTACTTTATTTTTAAAGATGTCAGAGTATTATTTCGTTTCTACACTAGGCACAAGGCCCGAAATTTTTGGGGAAGGGGGCCAGTCGATTAGATCGACCCCAGTACGCAACTGGTACTTAATTTATCGACCCCGAAAAGATGAAAAGCAAAGTTGACCTCAGCGGAATTTGAACTCAGAACGTAAAGACAGACGAAATACGGTTAAGCATTTCGCCCGGCGTGCTAACATTTCTACCAGCTCGCCACCTTAGAATATTATTTGAAGGAGTGAAGGAGTTTTGACTGCTATTTTTAGGTGGTGAAGCATCCACTATGAGGCTCCTTATTTATTTATTTTTTGTTGTTGCTTGTCCCAAGGTGAAAACGTATCCACCAGATCTACAATCAAAGACGTACTAGCCTTGACCATCACTTCTTTCGTATGAGTATCGGGACTACATTGTCCAGTATATTCTTCTGTAAGATTAGATTGCTGTTCTAAACCGGTTCATCGACTACGTAAACGCTTAAGCAGCAGCAGCAGTAGTAGTAAAAATACTACCTTTCAACATCTTCAATGAAAGCTATATTAAAATCAGAACAACATTAATAAAATCTATAAATTCAAATTGGTCTTCGTTAAAACTCCACCTCATTTACAGCTTCATTGAACATTGTAGTTATCTCCCTAGTTAGACACATCTGCAACACCTCGTAACATATTTCCAATACTATCTCAACAACATGTTCTCTCCTAATGAGTCCAAACTCATCTTCAACACTAATATCCCTCCTAACAAAATCTTTTCACTCAGCCCAGTCACATCTATAACATCACTCTAACAATACTGTCTTTTTCATTCTGTTCAAACGCGTACTAATTCTCTTACATAGTTCAATGAAATCTACAACTTTCAATCCAAACAGGCAAACAAAAATGGAAGCAACTCTAATGTAATCCTTCAGCTATGCATTAAGATAACCACAAATGAGTTTTTCTCGAAGAACTTCACTCGTCAGAAGTGAATACACAGACACTCACGCACATGCACGCCTGTGCACACACATATATACACACACACATATATATATACACACACATATTCAGTTGGAGGGGTCTAGGTCTTTTCTCAAGATTTCTTTAATAAGCTTCACACTGAATAACGCTGACTAAAGAAAAAATACACTTGAGAGTAACAGCACAGATGTCTTTCACATGAAAAGCAATAACTAAGCCATTATTAACATATTTCGGTCTTATTAAACCCTCTAAGCTTATGGAAATAATGATTTTCAACATAGATGCAAGGCTACACATTTATGGAGAAAGAGGCACAATTGATTAAATCGACATCAATGCATGCCTGTTGTTTTATTTGATCGACCGTATTGAGATCTGAACTCAATCCGCAAAGGATCGTAGAAAATAGTGCAGAATCAATCGCTTTACTAGTTCTAACATTCACTAACAATGCAAATATTGGTTTCTTTACTTTGCCTAAATATGGACGCATGATAGGGCATTTAGATAGGAAAATTACTAAAAATGGCGAAGGTTTTACAAACGAGTAAAAATTTATTTAACATTTATTGCAGTAGATCCACATTTTTTTAAGGCGGCGAGCTGGCAGAATCGTTAGCACGCCAGGTAAAGTGCTTGGCGGCATTTCGTTCGTCTGAAAACTGGCAGGGGCCGATGCAATCGACTTAACCCTCACCCTGTCCTTGTGCCAAAATTTGAAACCAATACATTAAATTCACTTTTGCCATGTGGTGAGCTGGCAGAATCGTTAGCATGCCCGTTTCGACCGTCTAAACGTTCTGAGCTCAAATTCCACTGCGGCCCACTTTACCTTTCAGGGTCAATGAAATAAGTACTAGTAAGTACTGGGATCAATATAATACATCTTACCGCTCACACGAAATTGTGGGAAAATTTGAAACCAATATGTTATATACACTTTATTATACCTCAAAGTGTTTGAACGTGAACTCAGGTGATGTGAGGCTGACTCTGTATTCGCTTTTGGCTAAGATCGAAGAGTCAAACTTCTATATCTCAAGGGCTTATAGTTACGGCTGTGAAATGAACAGACAGACGGCCAGACAAGCAAACACACGGACAGGCTGATATTGAGACAGCTTGGTAGGTAAAATCACATGTGTGTGTGTGTATTTGTGTGTGTGCGTGTGTGTATGTGCGTGTATGTATGTGTGTGTGTGTGTGTGTGTGCGTGTGTGTATGTGTGTGTCTTTGTGTGTGTGTGTGTGTGTGTGTGTGTGTGTGTGTGTGTGTGTGTGTGTGTGTGTGAGAGAGAGAGAGGAGAAAGAGAGCCTGGCAGAAACGGAGAAAGAAAAGATGCAAAGATAGACTACCAGACAAACAAAATATTAACTAGAAATATAGATGAATAAAGTGATAACTATATACACAAAAAAAAAAAAAGATGTAATTTCAGATACATTGAAAGTAACATTTCCAAATATCTTGAAACCATTTATTACTATCGATTACAACAAGACTGTTCCACGCAGCCCTAATGATATAGAAATCCTGTGAAACGGAATTGACGGCGCTGTGGATAATTGACGCTCATTTATTCAATATCCGGTGGCGAAGAGCCGCCTGGTGGCTACTTTATTAGAAATAATGACTGTCAAACGTGAGAGAAGTTGCCAAGTTTAAAAGATGTTAATGAGATGAGCCGCCTCGGTTATAGTTACACGGTGGTGGGTAAGGGTTATCGGAAGTTGTGTAAATTTTCTCCGTTACAACTTCCGCCACCTCCTTACTCTCTTCCGTCTCATCTTCTCGCCCTCCTTTCCCACCTCACTCTTACTTCACCACTGCACGATGAACTAACTTGCCTAAATCAATGTCACTTCCCTTTTCCTTTCTCTGCCTCTCTACCAACCTCATCTGCCATTTCCTCAATTTCTCATCTCTCACCCCATCAGTACCACCACCACGACGCTATAAACTAAGGTTCCTCTCTCTCTTTCTCTCTCTCTCTCTCTCTCTCTCTCTCCCCTCTCTCTCCTCTCTCTCTCCCTCTCTCAACCGTCTGTATAAATATTGCCACCGCAGTACTCTCTTTCTACCAACCACATTCGTTTTGTCCTCGTCTCCTCACCACCACCACTGAATCTGTTTTTGTATTGATATTTGATAAGATCACTGTTTCCGATACGACCAATAAACTAACATGCTTAATCAATCTCTGCCTCTTCTTGCATTCGAGCT
>NC_069008.1:6909955-6911428 GCF_001194135.2 Octopus bimaculoides | reverse complement strand
TGTGTGTGTGTGTGTGTGTTTTCACTTGCGTTCTTTAATTCCTAAAATAATTTGGAAAATGATTAGAAATCGGAGTGTCAAGAAATAAACCACTCATAGAAATTAAGTCTTTCTTCTCAAGTTTCGAAAACAGATAACTCTGTGGAGACTCACAATATTTGGAGTGAAATGCATTCGGTGGTAAAGAAATTATGTTAAGAGTCCTCTGTCTATTTGAGTTTCAGTTTTCATCTTATCTCCGACAAAGTTCTGTTGGTGCGATTCCAAAGGACCTTCATCTAACGAAGCCTTTGCTTTAATGAGGGAATAGGTGGTATTCATCAACTTGCAGACATTGTATTGTGCCAATTTACTTGTTTATTTGTTTACTAAAAGGACAGAGAAAAGAAGCAGACGTGAGCTAGTTTTAGTGTTCTCACTTGATGTTTGAGGAAGGTATTTTTCTTGTGGAGTTAGAAGTAAAGATGGAGAGCTTCGTGCCTTCTCCATCACGGGGCTAAATTCTTTGAGGTGGTAAGTATTCCCCCCACAGGAACATTTGTTTTTTTCCTCGGTAAACACTGGCATCGGATCACATTCTCCGAATCAGAAAAAATCGGGAATACAATTTATTTCTTCTGTAGAAACTATCAATAGTACCAGGAATTTCATAAGAATTCCAGTCCTGTTGAGACGTGGGGTGGACTTCAGCTCCACAATCTCTTCATGCTCTCCAGAATGGCTAAGACTCTTGCCGGATCACGGTCAACTAGCATGTTCTTGATTCGAATTCGAATAAAACTTCTGCCCATATAATGAGAATCATTATAAAGGTCCGGGACGTGCAAGTAATAGTTCCCATTCTTCTGGTTTTTCGTTCGCTGCTTCATATAATAGCTAGCGTCCCGTATTGTTTTCCATTATATAAGTGTAACACCGAGGGCCACACATCTTGGAGGCATTTTTCTGTTTCTGCTGGAGTAGGAAATTCAAATTTGCTCTCCTTGCAAGAAACGCATTTACACACAATAATTTAATGTTTTTTTGTGCAGAGATTATTTTTTCCCTCTTCACTAAGAGACATAATACCTGATTTTACTATGTTAATTTTGTACTGGAGGGTTTTACCTTTCAGATTATACATCAAATGCATAACTGGCCTTGAAAAAGATAGAGTTGTCGTGATTTTATATATTATTATTGTTGCTGCTGTTGTTGTTTTTCACTGTTTTCGTTGTTAGTACTACTGTTACCATTGATACCTGCCCGTGGATAGAGACAGCAACAATTCTCCCGTCAGCGATATACATAGAATCTCAGTTGCCTCATGATAAATAACTCATTATTCTGTGTTCTAACAAAACATACACTTTTAAGTGAGGATAAATACTACGACCTTCTCGTATTAATACAGCTTCTGTTACATACATACATACATACACACATACGTATATATATATATATATATATATATATATATATATATATATATAT
>NC_069008.1:6903531-6904009 GCF_001194135.2 Octopus bimaculoides | reverse complement strand
CATACGCATATACATATACATATATATATATACATGCATACATATATACATACATATGTGTGTGCGTGGGTGCGTGCGTGCGTGCATATATGTATATGGTTATGTGTGCTGACGAGAACAACTTTTCAATCCTTTATCCAACAGCACTGAAAATGTGACACAACTATAGACTCAGGCTCACACAGACAGATACACTCATGCACACAGACATGCGCACACAGATGTATAGACACCGACACGCTGCACGAATATGCATAAACAGCCTGGGACAGACACATGCATACACACATAAATATACACACACATAAGCACAGGCGCCTGTCCAGACGCGCACATATGCATGCATGTGAACGCACGCACACACGCGCACACACACACACACATACACGTGGGATACAACATTAGGCCCATTCCGTGATATCTCTTTGTCGAAAGCTGACCACGACTATATCACTATCATCCTTCCATAAACACAGGC
>NC_069008.1:6900744-6903116 GCF_001194135.2 Octopus bimaculoides | reverse complement strand
ATGTATGTATGTATGTATGTATGTATGTATATATGTATATAAACACACACAGACGCACACTCACATATATATATACATACATATATATAAATATATATAATGCACATACATACATACTTGAATACGCACACACACACACACACACACACACACATGTATTCATTTAATCTCCTACTGTTTTCAGTTTACGAACTGCAGTCATGCTGGGGCACAACATTCAAGGATTTTACTTTTCTATTTGGTCGATCACATCATCTCCAGTATTCCTTTTACCGATTTCTGTATGATGACACACACACACGCGCGCGCGCATATACACAAAAAACATATGCACGCGCACCCACAAACACACATACGCTCACCCCCACCCCATACACACGCACGCACAAACAGCACTGCTCTTCCCCCTCTCTCTCTTTCGTTCTCTCCATCTTTCTCTGTACCTCTCCCTTACACCTCTCTCTCTCTCTGGGTTATTCCTCATAATTCATTTTCATTTCCTTTATGTAAATTACTTAGGCTATAAATGTGTTATACTATTTTGTATATGTCAGAATATTTCATTCTGCTGGGCCTTCTCATTTGGAGTTGATCTCATTTGCCAATGAACGATTGTTCTCTGTCCTCTGGAAGCGACGGTTATTTCAATAAATCATGAGGTTTGTCTTCTGTGTTATTTAATATACCCTTATTCGTCTTTGTTGAGCAAAATTCTTACCTTATATACCACTACCTCTCATTCACAAATGTAAATCGGCGTAGATAAGAAATTAGGATCAGTTGCCAACCAGAAAGTTGGGACATAGGTCGCATTATATAACCTCAAAAGGAAGACGAGGCGAGCGAACATACATAGCATCTAAATGTCCGACAGATAGGATAAGTGTTATTAGATAACCACACCGCTTAGAATTTGTGGTGACCGAAGCGTTTAACTATACTAGATCCGAAATCTTCATCGGTTGTAAGCCTATAGCTGAGTTCGTGTTGACGAATTGGAAAGTGCCACCCTCTCCGGATTAAACAATTGTACCACCGACTCCTAGCCTTATATTTTGTGGTTTAAGGTGTAATGCCCACCCCACTGCTTCTTTCTGCTTTCTTTTTCGTTTTCCGGTTTTTCAACCTTTTGCTTTTTATACCTACTTCTTTTTCGCCTTTTCTTGACTTCTCTCACAATCTATTGTCCCATTTTTAGTTGTTATGACATGTAGGCAGCGTCTGACGATTGTGCTAGGACAACAGACGTGTTAAAAAATACTGTCTGGTATGCTCTTAGCACATAAATGTAACAATACCACATAAAAACACATATTGTGTTTCTGGAATAATATTTATCTCTCACCAGATGGAATACTTTTTTTGTTGATCTTACCATCACGGAATAGTAAACTACACAGACACACACACACACACACACACACACAACGTTTAGGTATTAAATAGCTATGGATCTTGAATCCAAAGTTATTGGAGTAGATGTACTCTCTCTAGGCGGGATGGCTGAAACCTTTGGAACAGTGTAGTGAGGTCCAGCTGGTATAGATCTCGATGCCAAAGTTTTGTGCCAACTCCTCCAAAATCTTCCATATGTATATCACTGCAAATCTCTACCGTCTTCACCCCAGGGAGTAGAGCCGTAGCTCTTTCATCTCTCTTAGTAGCTCAGCTGTGTTCCGCTGATGTAATCTTCCCTGTGTAGCACCGTAGAACTGCCTCAAGTTTTATTAATTTGACACTGTAAGATGACCACAGTTGAGAGCTGTAGTCTAGACGGCTGAGGACAATTGTCCTCCATAGAGCCAGCATAATTTTATAGTCCCTTGTTCTGAAAGTTCTCCTGCCACCTTCTCGTTGATATGCACATGAATAGAAGCTTTGTTGCTCATATCAGTTCCCAGATAACGCAATGTATTTGTCTTGTTTGACATTTTGTATTTGACTTGTTTGTTGACAGAATTTGTTCCTAGAAAAAGAATACCTGTATCTCATACGTTTTTGCATGCAGAATTCAAAAATGATGTCAAATTATCTGTATCACTCACAGTTTCTCTGTTCCACGATATCCCGCTCAGTTCCTGTTACGTGGGCTAAATTTCAGTTAAGCTGTTGAAATATGAAGCTAACGGTTTAAGAAATATTCCTAATTTAAATGTTTAGGAACAGAATTAACCTAGTGAAATCACAAATCCAGCTATCTGGGTCAATGAGTCCCTGAAGCTTGGCAACACTGAGCCGACGAGTCACCGATGCTTTGTCAATGCTGGGCTTGAAGTGTAGGTGTGCGGTTGTGTACTAAGTTCACATATTCCATTCACCTTCATAATGCCAAGAAACTGTGTAAACATCGCAAACAGCTTTTGCTACATATG
>NC_069008.1:6895956-6897895 GCF_001194135.2 Octopus bimaculoides | reverse complement strand
ATATATATATATATATATATATATATATATATATATGTGTGTGTGTGTGTGTGTGTGTATATATATATATAAGTTCTATACGTGGCTTTTATCCTTACCTGGCTGGCCTTTTACTCCTTCGCTAATGTGGTCCAATAATTTATCTAAGCTGTCAAGAGTTTTTCCACCACCAGTTCTTTGTCTCTCATTATTTCCATGACGTATTCGATTCTCTGTAGAAGCCTGCTGGTCACTTTTTCTCCATCTTTTAAAAAGAGTATTTGCTCGATTTTCTAAGCTGCTTTCCTATATATTCTCTGGCATACCTGTATGTTCTGCGCTTCTAACTTTATTTACAAAATGTTCTCATATTCCAAAAGCTATTATCTAACGTTATAGAAAGGATGTGTTGTCAGCGGTCTCTTAGCTTAATGGTACAGAACGCTCAGCCGGAATTGGAGAGGTACAGGGTTCGCCCCATCTTCTAAAAGCATTTACCTGATTTTCTTAGCTTTGAAAACAACCATCTTGTGTTCGAGAATTCCTTTATTTCCTGTATAACACCAACTCACTCGGCCCTTCTAATTTTGCTTGCAAAATGTTCTCATATATATATATATATATATATATATATATATATATGTATGTATGTATGAATGTATGTATGTATGTATATGTAGTGAATCATTGCAGGCATGAAGTGGATTCGATCCACCCTAGCCAAATTTCAAGTAACAGTTCAACAGAACTTTTCTCACGGTAGAACAATAGTTTTTTCTGTGACAGCAGTTTTACATTTTCCAGATGCCTTAGCTAGGCCGAAATAATGTTTCCGCCACTTGACCCTTCTAACCTCTTTTACATCACCAATAGCTAGAATTAAGATAACAAGACTACCAACTACATCTATTGATATAAATGATATGTCTATCGTTCTGGGTAGTTATAAAATCAAGAATCCTCAAGAAAAAATCAGTTAGTCACTTGGTGACAACTAAATTAATCAGTTAGTGACAACTCGAGTGAGTGGACAGCTAGTCATGGCCACAAGCAGGCGGCCAAACGGCCAGAGGGAGAAATGAAGTTTACAATCAGCGACTATGCGAGCCAACGTCCCACACTCTCTTACTTTCACTAACTCACTTTCTCTTCTCTGCGCATTACCATATCTCTCTCTATGGTTTACTACTACAATAAGAACATACAGGCCGAAATTAAAATTTTACTTTGCATGCTCTACCATTTCATCACCTGCCCGTCGAGGTAATGTATTGTATAATGCAACGGTAAAATAAATGTTTTCTTCACAACTTCAATCACTGTTCTTTCATTTTTACATAATGGCAATCAACGAAGAACCAATCCTTACAAACTGATTACGACTCCGATGTTCCATATTATTGATTACAAAAATTAACTTCTGCCGTTACACCTTTCAAGGCATCGCTTACATATATCTAGTCCACAGATGAGATCCATAGATTCTCCCTCTAGACGACACTTAGTAGCGTTCAAAAGATTCAAACTGAGACTCCGATGTATTCACGGGGGATCGATTCCACAAAGTAAAGAAAGGCTATACGAGGGATCAAGTTGAGTAGGTATAGAGGCAACTATTCAGATAAACGACAGAGAAAGGGCTGGAATAAACGGTTGCATGTTGTGATGAACTACATCTACCAATATTATTATGTATCTCCGAGCCGCAAGAAACTACTGTTAGACTTATAACACCTTTATTCCACCCGTTTGATTTTCTCTGTCGTTTGTATTCTGTGTAAGGTGGACCTATTAATATAAATATCTATTTATTTATACTTAAGGATCTATTATCTGAAATTCTCTCTCGTTTTGCATGCATGCATTATATGCATATTTTATATTTCATACCCAAACTATTATATTAAATGTATTTAATACGCATAATCGCTTGTATATATATATATATGTGTGTGCGTGT
>NC_069008.1:6893491-6895879 GCF_001194135.2 Octopus bimaculoides | reverse complement strand
GTGTGTGTGTGTGTTTGCGTGTGTGTAGATAGATTAGATAGATAGATAGATAATATAGATAGATAAATCCCATCGATAACGGAACAGTATATAAACAAAGAGAAAGAGAGAGAGAAAGACAGAGAGAAAAGAGAGAGAGAGAGAGAGAGACAGACAGACAGACAGAGAGAGAGAGAGAAAAGAGAGAGAAACATTTAGCTGCTATTTCTTGCGAGCTGAATCACCACTTAAGATGCTGCATTTCGCCGTGCTGTTATCACTTTGTCCATCTATCTCATGAAATACCATTCAATTTGTCAGGACTTTTGTTTCGCCATAAACATTCAGAGATGAACGGAGATTGGTGATAGTGGGCGGAAAGGGTGATGTGAGAGTGTCAGTTCTATGGATGGGGTGGTGGTGCGGTAGAAGGGATTACGTTTGATGGATGAGGAGTGGTGTAGCTACGGTGGTGTTTTTGGAGTTGGCTGGTTTTATGAATCAAATTCTGATTGTGACGGTGTAGGTGATGTCTGTGACACTGGTGATGGCAATGGCGTCGATGATAATATTTTTGGAGAAAGTGGTGATGATGGCCGTGGTGATGGTGGTGTTTATGGTGGCGGTGCAAGCGATGTTGGTGGTGATACTAGTTCTAATAATGGTGGCAATGGCGACAGTGAAGATGTTTTCGTTTGTCGTATTGTGTTGTTAATGGTCAGCTTCATACGGGACATAATTGAGCAGACCGACAGACGACGAAAGACATTCTAGCCATGGCTATCTGTCTTTTTTCCAGCTATCTAGGACAGCTTCATTCAATGCGACTTTTCTTTTTTGCAAGACGATAGGTGTAATTTAAGAGAGATTTAGCCGCTATTTCTGGTCATAAAGAGGCTCCCTTGTTGACTTGAGTTGAACATGTGTTGGTAGTGGCGGAATAGGGATAATGAATGATGCTTGGGAGTAGTTGGATGGTAGTGATGTGGTGTGCGGGGATTTAGACTGGTTAGTTAAAGGTGGTGGTGATAGTGGTGATGGTGGAAGAGAAGCAGGCAAGTTGATTGTAGTCGGTACATACAAGCAGTATATAATAGGATTTGGGGTGTGACAGTGAGTGATTGCACTAAATGTGGGGGTTTAGGGGTGTAGTTAAAGCAATCTTGAATTTGTAGCGTAGTGATTATGTAGTTACGGTGGTTGTGTAAAGGGTGTATATTTTACAGTGATGTGACGATGGTAAAATGAAAGGATTACGAAAAGTGATTTGCTTTTGGCATGTTACACGACTACCAACATTTAGTCCATTGCCAACACCACCACAACCAACACCACCACAACCAACACCACCATCCTTACTTTGGCTGTATACACACACACACACAAACACATATGCATGCATATATATATATATATATATATATACACATGTATATACACACGTTATACTATACTATCCTATACAAGGAGTTTCCGTCATTTGATTTAATGTAATAGGTATGTACTATGAGTGAAAAGTTTGGCTTATCACTAAAACTCCGGCTTGAGTTGCAACTGAAAACTGTTGTGTTGAGAGTACCAATCGGAAGCGGCTAGAACTGGTTTCTCCTTGAGCGAGTGGATTCAGATTAAAATAAAAATGAAAAACATGAAAAAAGTAAAATAGTTGGCATCACTCAAACACACAAAAAAAAACATTTAATTTAGGTAGAGGATACCGAGATTCTGTTTATATTCTCTATTTAAATTAAACGCTTTTTTTATTTGAGTGATGCCAAATATTTTGCTTTTTTTATGTTAATCTCTCTCTCCCCCTTTCTATACATACATACATACATACATACATACATACATACATACATACATATAAGCAGACAACAGGTATGGTATTTAAAGCTTTACTGGATATACGCGCGTTTCATCAATTTGTCGAGATGATTACGTAACAAGTAGAGACATTATGCAATTATGTTCACCTCATCAGTGTCGCGTCATAAATACAATGATCAATGTTGAAGCTCCGGATATATAGACTTTGCCCCGTTATGCAAATGATCAAACATCGTAGGCTACATAAATTGCAGACAAAGCATTACATCAAGAATGTCAAAACAACGTAGACGCCTCTATCAAAGCTCATACGCGCGAGAGAAGAGTGTAGGAGGAAGAAAGGGAAAAGGGCGGGGCGGGGTAAGAGAGTTAAATGCTAGAGAAGCCAGTAAATCATTAAGGCCAAACGACTGAGAGCGCAAGATTATTAGGCAATAAAACTAGATAGACGTTGCCAGTAAGAAATGAATACATGTCTGATACAAAGGAAATAAATCCACATAAAAACTCATGCACGAGTACACACACACACACACACACACACACACACACACACACACACACACACACACACACACA
>NC_069008.1:6891660-6892099 GCF_001194135.2 Octopus bimaculoides | reverse complement strand
AGCTTGGGCAACTGTCTTCTACTGTAGCCTCAAGCCGACCAAAGCCTTATATTATTGTGTCTGGGGAGAGACATTCTCTTTTAGTGCCCCCACCACCACCACCACCACCACCACACACACACACACATACATACACACGCAATCACACAAATAGTATATACAATCATACACAGGTCAGCATAAATAAGCGCCGCACAGAAACACGCACACAAGAACATATATGCTGCAACGTATGCATACACGTTAGCAAACCTATTTATATGCACACATATATTTATAGATATATGTATCTATACATAGACATGACTTTATATTCATACGTACACCTATGTACTGAAATATACACAACCACGTCATCGCCCCCGCATACACACAGGCACATATACGTATATAGATCTCTCTGCGTGTGTGTGTGTATTTATTTATCTATCTATCTATA
>NC_069008.1:6886770-6890574 GCF_001194135.2 Octopus bimaculoides | reverse complement strand
ATTTCATTTTAAATCTTATGAATTTTGATGTGTCTACCATGTTGTAACATTTGTTGGTTGTGAAACGTTGAAACTTTCGGTATCTGTTAGTTTACATATATACCTTAATGTATTAACAAACACACATATGGACGCACATACTTACATATAAGCACGAACACATAAGTGCGTGCACACATATGAGCGTGCACACATACGAGCTTGCACATACTCACATGTTCATACCAAACAGTTTCAAAACAACGCTAAAACAACGCCAAAACAACGCCAGATCATACATTCAAAATAAATGGAAGTGGAGAGACAAGTTACTGAAGAGATTGCAAGAGTGCAATGAAATAATTTAACAGAAAACTATATAAATTAATAAAGGACTGAACCAGTGCGTGTGTTTATTACCGGCATAATGCCTCTCCCAAGGTTTAATTGTATTAACTAATAGTTTTACAATATTTGCAAGCTGTGACTTGCTGTACTTTGAGATAATGCTGAGAGACGTAACTTGTACTTAGGTATGAAAAGGTATACCTTGTAGTAACAGCTAAAATTGTGACCATACGGTAATGTATATTAACATTCGTTTGTTGCACCTGCCGTATGTTGTGACATCTGAATATGTCATTTCCTCCCACCAACACCAACTGCAATGACATGGAGAAAGAAGAGCCGAACGAACACAGTGACAAAATGGATCACGGTGACAAAAGTGGGGAGGTGAAAGAGGACAAGAGTACTCTAAGAAATCAACAAAACTTATTCTGAAACTATAACTGAAACACAATTCACAACCACTCCAACAAAAACAACAAAAAACAAGAACAACAATTTCAAAAAGAGCAACATCATCAACAACAACATAAAATCACAGAAACACAGATACAACCAATTACAGGACTTAAAACGATTCATCAGACTGTAGACGAAATGTATCCATCAATTATACTGTTGTAAACAAGTGCAACAGTGAATTGATGGATTTTGTAAGTCAAAACAAAAGCAAAATAGAGACAGAGGGAAAGAGATTTGAGGATTTCATCCTCAAAATCCCCAAGGACAGACTTTTAATTAAAATGTCGTCAGACATTTATAAAACTATAATAGAAAAATTCCCAGGTAGTGTGGGGATTTTTAAAAAATCAGTTGATAAAAAGCTGTTGGAAGGGCCTTTTAAAACGTTTCGCCAGAAGAGAGGCCCGGAACTTCTGGGCTTCTTAAAAGTCAAGATAAGTAACCTCCGCATTTTCTTTCTCCGACTAGCATGGCTGTACTAAGAGTGAGGTGTATGAATGTGCGTGGCCTGGGATCATCTTGGAAGCAAAGTCACTTACTCAATAATCTCAGGCCACCTGATTTAGATGTGGCTGCCATTAGTGAAACATGCATCTCCTGAAAACACGCTCTTGTATCCATTTTCAAAAACTACGAGGTATTCTCATCTTGTGGTCTATTGGGATCGGGTGGTGATGTAGCAGTCCTTAGATCTCCAAGTACGGGCTATCTTTTTGGACCCAGATGGTAGAGTGGTGGTCCTTGGCGTGAACAGCGAAGGTGGTGTATTTCGACTGGTGGTTATTTGTGTCCCAACAGGTGATGGAAGGCCAAATTTCTTCAGACGTCTAAAAACATTCTTGGGAACGTCTTGGATTTTTGTACAAGTCGGAGACTGGATTAATATTTTCGACGCACAGAAGGACTGTGTGGGTTTAGTACATAGTAGATGGGGGTGTAAAAGCCTCGAAAACCTGCTCAGGACTTTCCAGCTTTCTGACAGGTATCCGACTGGATTTCCCTGATGCGCCAGTGTGGATATGGAGCAACCACAGCGGGTCCTCTAGATCGTATTTAGATAGAGTATTTGTTAGGTCAGAGGATAAGGACTGCATAGGTTGTTCACAATTTAAATTGGTCGGCTACACAGATCACAAATTTGTGATATGCTCAGTCGATTTAGCTAGGACCCAGAGACAGAGTCCTGGTTACTTATACGCTCACAAAGATTACAGGGACCGGATCAGCGAACTTGTTAAGCGGCAGTTGACGAGGGCTAACAACCGGTGATGGATCGACCTGAAGAGAGCGATTAGAGTAGAATCGATAGCGTTTAGCAAAGATTTAGAATTAGAAAGAAATAGATTAAAAGGAGAATTAGTTAGCAAACTAGAAGAGGCTATTAGTAAAGACATCATGACCGAAGTGTTGGCGGCGAGAATGGCCCTTGGCCATTTCTTTGAGGTGAAACACGAAGGATGCGTTGTCAGAGCTAAGGCCCGTGCGCTAAAACACGAAGGAACTAAAGACGTCCGATCGGCCCGAACAGTAGAGACGCGACGTGGAAACAAAACCACGATCATGTTTTTCACGGAGCAGGATCAACGCATGCTACTCGGTTCTGGGCAAATGTGTGCAGCTTTCTAGCAACACTTTGCACGGCTGTTTGGGGAGGGTGATGGGTCGACGATGGTAGCGGACTTTACCTCGTACCTAGACGGCCTACCACGGCTCTCGGTGACAGACTCGAGATTCTGCGAAAAGCCGATTACAGTCACTGAAATACGGGAGGCGATGAGCGATTGCACAAGGCACAAATCGCCGGAAGAATTCTCTTTTTCATGCCAGATTTGTTTGGCTGCATCTTGGCAGATGTATGCAGTAACTAGCAGCAGAAAGGGAGAATTTCTGGTGCTGTTAGCCGGCGTGTGGTAACACTGCTGAGAAAGAACGCCGACAATGGAGACGTGCTAAGGAATTAAATCTGCTAAACACAGATTTTGGCCAAGGTGTTAACGAAAAGGCTGGCGTTTGTCATTTGTAGTCTGGTCGGGGAGGCACAAACATATGCAATCAGAGATGCACATATCGTCAGCCACCAAGGGACCTGCTCAACTGGTAAAGATCAAACACCTGACAAGTTAATCTAAGGTATTGAGCAGAATATTTGCTGTAGCCAGTCTTATAAACCAAGACAAAACAATGTACATGATAACACTTTCAATCAGTTAAGATCAGAAGCCATGAGATCCACTGCCTGGTACTGCATCAGGGCATTTATTTATTTATTTATTTTTATTATTATTATTATTATTATTATTATTATTATTATTATTATTATTATTAAGACGGCGAGGAGGCACGCCGGGCAAACTGCTTAGCAGCATTTCGTCCGTCTTTACGTTTGAGTTCAAATTCTGCCGAAGTCGACTTAACTTTTCCTCCTTTCAAGTTCGATAAAATATATAGCAGTTACGCACTGGGGTCGATGTAATCGACCTAACCCTTTCTCCGAAATTGCTGGCCTTGCATCAAAGCTTAAAACTATTGTCGTAATTGTATGCATTCCGTATCACTGACCAAGTCGTGCTGTATTGCCTCTTTTTTGCCATTTGAAGCCTCAAACAGAATAAGATACAATGCAAAATGACTTTGTCGCTAATACGGAATGTATACCCGTACAACGTATACTCAGAATCGTGTAATCTATGCTTTGAAGAGACACTATACATTGTATTATGCAATGATAGTATCACTAACAGGCACTCTGAAATTGCTGAAAAATGTAACAGAAGACTTAAAAGCTCGGTTTTGGAATTTGGAAGAAAGCTCTGATACTTATGATTATATCTTTATAAAACCTCTTCGAGATAGACGTAGTATACAAACCAAAAAGTACTGTTTATGGCCATCAATCATCCATATACTTATAAATGTATTTGAGTTTTTATATTATTATTATCATTATATTGATGTCTATGTGTATATATATATATATATATATATATATATATATATATATATATATATATATAT
>NC_069008.1:6884866-6885931 GCF_001194135.2 Octopus bimaculoides | reverse complement strand
TTGAGGGAAAACTCCTAGAGAGTATCTCAAGCTTTCGTTTTTTGAATTTTCGCTACAAAAATGTATTAATTTATATGAACTAAACTACAGTTTGTTTGTTTTCTTGGGGGGGGGGGGTTGTAACTTAACATACAGGTTTTGTTTCTCGAAAAAAATTCTTTGAGTATTTTTCCTTTATATATTGTTTATATTTTTTATATCGGTAGTATTTTTCTTTTTTATATTGTTCCAACATTTCACGTGACTTCATTCGTTAAAACTTATTAAAACTTTAACACTTCTTACAAGTTTGTGGTTAGAATGTTGTCGCAAAGTTGTCATAGACAGCTATCACGCCCAAAATGCCAGCTTCCAAATCTTGTTTTCTGATTTGGTAAAAATTATTAAATTTTAAATCTCTGTAACAATTTCTAAGTATTTTTCATGGAACAAGTGAATAGCAAAATCAGATTCAGCGTAAAAATTTTACATCCATATACCAAGTTCTCTTAATTTTAAAATTAAAAAAAAAACTGTGACAGCAACAGAAAAGATTTGCAGGGCTTCGACTCTGGTCACCCGAAAATACAGCTAATGTTGAACCATATTAGTACTATATTGCACATAATACATGCAACATTCATCAATTAACAGCTGATAATGTTGCGGTGACAATTGTAGTGATTTGTAATAAAGCCTGTTCAATTCATTCTCGTAATAAATTATATATTTGTGTTTCAGTGGTTAGAGGGTTGGGCTCACAATCATGAGGTAGCGAGTTCGATCCCCGACAGAGCTATGTTGTGTTATTGAGCAAGACATTTTGTTTTTCACGATGCTCCAGTTCACTCAGCTGTAGAAATGAGATGCGACGTCTCTCGTGCCAAGCGGTATCGGTCTTTGCTTTTACCTTGGATAACATCCATCGTGTGGAGAGGAGAGGCTGGTATGCATTGGTGACTACGGGTCTTCCATATACGACTTTGCCCAGACTTGTGCCTCAGAGGAGAACTTTCTAGATGCAATTGCATGGCTAATCATAACTGAAGAGAATCTTAACTTTTGCCTTGCCTTATGTATGTATAT
>NC_069008.1:6884292-6884766 GCF_001194135.2 Octopus bimaculoides | reverse complement strand
ATTCATCTCACTCTTTCATTCTCTCTCTCCCCCTTTTTAATAATATATGTTTGTGTGTGTATGCGTATGCATGTATGTATGTGTATATAAATGTGTATGTATGTATACACACACACACACACGCATATATATATATGCTAGCTAAGTATCCCATCCTTACTGGGTAAGTTTCACGATAGAATGTCTTGGCAGACATTCGGAATATTACATTGGTTGGATTTTCTCCGTTATGACTGGGATTTAAAAAATGTTTGCCCCTATATATTTGCACACGATAGAGGCTAACGTTTTATGAAAAATATTTTTGAAAATTTGAGTCCCCAATTCCCCCACTTTCGGAATGATTTCGTCCATTTCTTTTATTTTGCACTACGCACAATGGGATGTGCCTCATCGGTTTAAAAATGTAATAAAATAACATTGTTTTGCAAATTAACAAATCTTTTCAAATCTTTCTCCATCACTCAGGACCAA
>NC_069008.1:6879297-6882692 GCF_001194135.2 Octopus bimaculoides | reverse complement strand
ATATATACAATTGCAGCGTGGAAGATGTTTATAAGCCATTTAAAATAACACACAAAAACCGTTAGATTCATTTCAACATTTAAATTTAGTTTGTCAAAATATTTTCGTCGCTTTGAGACTGCGACCTGTTCACTGACAACATTCTGTGAGCAGAGAACTATATTATATACATATAAAAGGAATTACGACTACTAGGTGGACTCCTAATATGCTAAATGTAGACCCTACATAGTCTGACTACTAAGAAAAATTGTTTTCAAGAAAATTCGGCAAACGCAAGAACGTAAAGCGAGCAAGACAAATGAAAAGATACAAAATATAATGATTAATCACATTCTATGGTTTCATTGTTACCATTTACATTACGTAAATGTCCGCAGATCCTCAGTGTGACCTTCATAGAAAATATAATTTGCAGAACTTCCTCCCGAGACAGAACATGCTTACAGTTCTATCAATTATATTTGGGGGTATATTTCAAATGTCTTCGTTTTGGCGCACCGAAGCCGGAAATGACTCTGCAGAAAATAATATTCTGTATCGAAGCTTGCCAATTAGAGAACATGGTTATATAAATTTAAATAATAAGCGTAAAAACTGATATTAATTAGATTAATATCAGTTAAAACCAGTGGCCTAGCATACTGAAAATATCTGAAGATTCAGAAAATTATATTACATATATATAAGAGGAATGACCACTAGGTGGACCCCTAATATGCTAAATGTAGACCCCATATTGTCTGACCACTAAGAAAAATTGTTCTCAAGAAAATTTGGCAATTTAAATTTAAATAACCATGTTCTCTAATCGGCAAACTTCGATTTTATAATGCATGGAATTTCGCTAACACGATCATGGTTGAAATTTGTAAGGACACCACCGACAAAAACAGTGGTACAGTAAAATTATACAAGACTTTCCTCAAGTTTAAAATGTGAAACTGTTTTTATTATCTACATCCAATGATGGAGCTTTGTATCTTGTCAGAAACCAACTACTTCTGCAGAGAAAACGATGAGGATTCCAGTTGACAATGTTGGCCCTTTGAAATACAGGTCCTATTCATTTTTGCTAGCTGAGTAGACTAGAGCATCGTGAAATAAAGTGCCTTGCTCAAAGACATAACGCGTTGCAGGGAATTGAACTCACGACCTTGCGATTGTGAACCGAATACTCTAGCCAATAAGCCATGCGCTTTCACCTGAAGATACCATATATATGTAAGTATGTGTAAGTGGAAACACATCACGGGGGAAGCGGACAGAAGGCGAAATCTTCAGAGGATGAACTCTCGACGAACAAGAATTTTGGCATGTTAGCTCTTGACATCCTAATGAAATCCGACACATCGATGTTATGACTTTTGGTTCTCCTCCTGCTGTTTTCGAAAAATTACCTTTAGTGGGTGTTGAACCCGGAACCTTCGGGTGAACGTATTTCCATTAACTGTGGTATATATCGCTCTGCCATGAAAACCTGCAGAAGAACTTGCACTGCTCTCTCCAGCTGTCGTGTCTCTTTGCCCATAGCCACATTAAGCTCAACTCATCAGCCCATGTCAAGCGTTTCATCGTCAGTTTCTTTTTTTAAACTTTAATTCCGATCTGATCTTGCAGATGGCACGTGGGGGTTGCGACAATCCCTATTGCACCAACTTTCGCTACCTGTACTATGCAACGGTACCCTTCTTTTGTGAGCTCTTTCACAAGGTCATAATATTTTCTCATCGTAACTTGGTGTTGTTCATCTTCTCGGCTCTCATAAGGCACTGTCAGCACGACCAAAATGATTCTGGCGCCTGATTTTATAGGACATTACCTGGTCTTTGAACTTTGGATAACTTCCGCATCGGTCTTGGGGATTTGCCGGCATTTCTCGTTTCCCATGTAGATTCTATCGAAGCAATATCTGAGCTTCTTTTTACACCCAAGCCTCTTCTTTTCCTTCCTTTCTGTTGCAAAAATTAGGGTTGAGTTCATAGCTTCAAATTGCATCTGGCTCTTGATTGAACAAATTAACTCTTCTAGCACCCTATTGTACTTCCACATTTATCTGCCACTGGCAAGGACCTCGCACGCACGCACGCACGAAAACATATCTATCTATCGATAGATTGATAGATAAATAGATAATCACTTGAAGAGTGGTTAAGAAACTCGCTTTACATCCATGTAGTTTCAGGTTCAGTCCCACTGCGCGGCATCTTGGGCAAGTATGTTCTACTACAGCTATAACCCCAGCCAACCAATGCCTTGTAAATGAATTTGGTTGATGGAAACTATATTAAAGACCATCGCATATATGTTAATGTATATATATATATATATATATATATATATATATATGTGTGTGTGTGTATGTATATATATATATATATATATATATATATATATATATATATATATATATATATGATGCAATATATGAGGTTCGCCCGCGATGGTGATTATATTGTTGATATAGGGGCATGTATTACATCGTCGGCGAGAACATTTAAAGGTTCCTGGTTGTGCGGAGCTGAGGGCAGTGAAGAAAGAAATAAACTCGTTCAGCTCTGGTCTGTTAAGGCTTGTAGCGCCAATGCAGTCGTCATTGTAACGACCATAAAGATCTAGGATTGGTCCAAAGAAGTGAGCAAAGATTTGTTCCTCTACATAGCCTACAAAGAAGTTGGTATTATTGGGGCCTATCCTGGTGCCCTTTTGACCAGTGAGAAGGTTGACTGAATTACTTGGCTATTTCTGTGTGTATTTGGCACAGTTACTACAGTCTGCTGACATGTTTGATTCAGACTACATTGAAGATAGTCATGCCTTAAATGAGATCAAACAAAAGAACGTAGAACCTTAACATATGCCCATCTTTATCATATGGAGAGGGAGCAGCAAAATAAGTTCAACATCACACACACCTCCATCCCCATATAACTACCATTCCTTCCTCTTTTTCATCACCTTCCCTTCCTTCCCACTAAATTCACACAGAAATACCCACATAGCTCAGTCGACCTTCTCACTGGTCAAAAAGAATAAACGACCCTCAGTTAAACAGCCATTAATGTTATATCGCCTGAAGAAAAGAAACCATGAAAATGATCTACCCGATGCCTACGGATACTACGGACTACACTGTATTCATCCCAGGAAAATGGACTGTGGTCTTAAGAGACATGTAATTTGTGGAAAAGTGTGTAGCGATGCATTAAAATATTTATAAATTCTATCCAGGGATTATTTTTATTATTACTATGCATGCATACATATATACAAATACACACACACACACACACACACACACACACACACACACACACACACACACACACACACATATATATATATAGAAGGTTTAGATTTAGATTCAAGATTGAATATGGTACTTATGCGTAGGC
>NC_069008.1:6876942-6878990 GCF_001194135.2 Octopus bimaculoides | reverse complement strand
TATATATATATTTATACACACATTCTATTTTACTCTCGAGGCATAAGCGTACATCGTCTTTCCCAATAATGTTACTTCTCGCATAAGTGATAAAATATCAATTATATAATTACAGTATAGATATAGTGACAATGAAATGTATGACTTCTACGTTAAATACGAATATTTAATGTATTTAACGCTTTAACATATATATATATATATATATATATATATAAACAACGGGATTAATAAATACTATATCATGTAAAATATACGATAGTATTTCTATGGTAAAATATTCAATACGAATTAGCTAATACATAAATGATATAAGTAGTGTATATCCTATACACAGGATGTATTCAAACTGTATAGAGAATGCATATGCATAACAGAGTTACTCTCAGATTTAATACACACATTATACCTGATAATAAAATTATGAGTATAATATATATGGACAATTGCTGATAAAGAGATACATATATGTATGCAGATATACCTGCATGCACGAGCACGTAGACACATACACTCATACACACGTACACACATATATGTATGTTGGTCTATCTATCTAGCTATCTATCTGTCAGTCTCTTTTGCCGAACACCTATGTTACGGAGGGATAAACAAGCAATGGTGGGGAACACACACGCACGCACACATAGATGCATACATACATACATACATACATACATACATACATATCCATGTACATACATACGTATACATACATATATGCATACATACATATATACATACACATTTGCGTGCGACAGATATTTTTCAGTTTCTGTCCACCAAATTCACTTGCAAGGCGTCGGTTTATCTCTCTATCTATCCATCTATCTGTCTAGGTAGCTAGCTAGCTATTTATCAATCTAACTATCCAACTATCTACACTTAATGTAGTTCAAAGGGAGATTCAGCATGACATAGGATTTGACAAAGATAGCCCTTGAAATAGAAATACTACTCATTTTTGCCAGCTTAGAGGCCTGGAGCATCGTGAAATAAAGTGTCTTGCTGAAGGACACAACGCGTCGCTGGGATCGAACCGACGGCCTTATGGTCGTGAACTGAATACCTTAAAATATTTACTTACAGAAGCAATTATAATGACAATTTGACTTCTCCTTTCCTCCTTTACATTACGTATAATGACGCCTCTGGGACCCCTAACCTGGGATGACCACAGCCCCATCAAGCAAGAGCGTGAAGCAAGCAAGCAAATAAACAACTAGTACTTTATTCTTTATGGATTCTCTTTGGATCGCGCATTTCTTTCCGCATTACATTCTTTACTCCATCCTTTCAATAATAATACCTCTTTTTGTCATACTGAATCTCATTAAAATAGTTTTTGTCTATGTAACACTTTTAACCAAGTTTACATACCAGACGATCAACTATGCCTTTCCTTCTATTTGATATTTCTTAATTGTCTTACTTTTCTTCTTATTAATGGTATCATATATTTTATAAGATATTCTTTTCACTCATTTTTACCTAATTTTGTATTATATGGCATATTTTCTTTTTATGTTGTTTGATTTTATTTTATGTATCTTTTTAATTTATCCTCACTTTTTATATTTTAAGGTGTATCTTTATGGTCATATTCTATAATTTACATTGTATAACCGATAAGGTATGTATATCAATAATTTTATAATCTCTTAATTATCTTAGTTTTTCTCTTCATTTATGGTATCATATATTTATTCGATATCCTTTACATGTAAATTATTCTGTACTTTGTATTTTTAAATATTACATTTATTTTATACTGTTTGATTTTACTTTGATTTATCTTCTATCTAAAATTTTACTTTCTATTTAAAATATTACTTTTTACTTTTGTATATTTTAATACGTATACTTATAATACAGTCTATGTTTTAAACGTTATAACAGTTTTTACCCGAATTTTGGTACTATAGCATGGCCGCAGTCAAATAACTGAGAAAATAAAAGAATAAAAAGGAATACATGTCCCAGCATGGCCACAGTCTCTGGGCTAAAATGGATAAAAGGATAAAAGAATATATATATATATATATATA
>NC_069008.1:6875508-6876340 GCF_001194135.2 Octopus bimaculoides | reverse complement strand
ATATTTTTTTATTATACCTAAGGCACCTACTATGATAGGAATTGTTTCTGTTTTTAGATTCCACATTCGAGTTATCTCTATTTCCAGGTCTTTGTATTTTGAAAGTTTTTTCCATTTCTTTTAGAGAAACGTTGTCATCTGCTGGTATTGATACATCAATTAGAAAGCATTTATTATTATTATTATTATTATTATTATTATTATTATTATTATTATTATTATTATTATTATTATTATTATTATTATCATTATTATTATTACTACTACTACTACTAAATCGGCAAGCTGGCAGAATTGTTAACACACCAGGCGAAAAGCTTAGCAGTATTTCGTCTGTCGTTACATTCTGAGTTCAAATTCCTGCTGTGGTCGGCTTTGCCTTTTATCCAATCGGGGTCGATGAAATTAGTACCAGTTGCGCACTGGATCGATGTGATTGATTTAATCCCTCCCTCAAATTTGAGGCCTTCCAGTAGAAAGAATTATTATTATTATTTTATGTTTGACTTTTGCTTTGCATTTGTACAAGTTGGATCCAAGTCTCACCCAGAGACCTCAAGAGACAACAAGTTAGAAGTTCATGTAGGTGTTATGCCTAGGGTACCATATATTTGGATTTGTACATAGTGTTGTTCTAGAGAATGTTTAAGAAACCATAAGAAAATTATGTGTTTGTTTTAAAATTTGAGATCACATAGACAGTATTTTACGTAGGATATGGGCAGTTCCCATGAGCCCTATCTTTTGAACTTCAGCCATTTTGGGGTTTCCTGGTATCTGAGTTAGGTAGTAATCAGTCCGTTTCGCTGTCATTCTCAGGGCACCTATGACA
>NC_069008.1:6873795-6874726 GCF_001194135.2 Octopus bimaculoides | reverse complement strand
CCGTTCTTTAATATGTTGGCATGGTAGTTCTTTGTAGGTAGGCATTGATCTTGGGCTGCTATGATAAACCCCTCTGTTTCTGATTTCAAGCCAGAGGCCATTAGCCATTGATGGGTAAGGGCTTTGTCAACATCTGCATTATTCGATCTCTTTGGGTATTTGCCATTGAGAGGTTTTCCATGCCATTTTTATTATTATTATTATTATTATTATTATTATTATTATTATTATTATTATTATTATTATTATTATTATTATTATTATTACTATTATTATCATCATTATTGAGTGAGAGAATAGTACATGCCATCAAAGTGACACTGGAGTAAAATATACGAAGCCCATGACTACCCGTCTGATAAGGGTGTACCAGGAACATGCATCATAACGATATGTGCGCAACATGGTGGTCTCATATCAAGATTAACAGCGCAAGACCTTCCAGATGGGGTCCAATTAGAAATTTCTTCAAGTCGAGTAGCACATCCCGCTCAAAAGGTCTCTGAATAAGAGTTGTTTAAGGATGTTGAATGAAACACCCATGTTTCGAGAGGGGAATTATTCAAACCCCCAAAGAATTCCACTCAGCACATGGCTATGATGCTCCCCACTACTTCTGCTCGTGATCAGAGATGCACATATCATCAGCCACCAAGGGACATGCTCAACTGGTTAAGGTCGAACAAGTGACAAGCAAATCTGTGGTATTGAGCAGAATATTTGCTGTAGTCCCTCTTTTATACCAAGACAAAACAATGTACAGAATAATATTTCCAAGCAGTTAAGATGAGAGGCCATGAAAGCCACTGCCTGGTATGCCTCAGGGCGTTTCTTCTTCTTCTTCTTCTTCTTCTTCTTCTTCTTCTTCTTCTTCTTCTTCTTCTTCTTCTTCTTCTTCTTCTTCTTCTTCTTCTTCTTCTTCTTCTTCTTC
>NC_069008.1:6871522-6872301 GCF_001194135.2 Octopus bimaculoides | reverse complement strand
GTGCGTGAGTCTGTGTGTGTGTGAGTCTGTGTGTGTGTGAGTCTGTGTGTGCGTGAGTCTGTGTGTGCGTGAGTCTGTGTGTGTGTGAGTCTGTGTGTGTGTGAGTCTGTGTGTGCGTGAGTCTGTGTGTGTGTTGTGTGCGTGTGTGTGTGTATCTTTGTATGCATCAGTGTACGTGTCAGTTTCTATGCATTACCATGTATGCGAGCATGAATCTATGCATATCATCTATGTAAGTGTGCATATTTTTACATATAAGTATGTGTGTGGGTGCGTGCGTATGTGTGTATGACAGCATAGCATTAGAATCAATGACATGTCGTGCTGAGAAAGATCAATGACCAGGGAGTATTAGTTGTCCAACACCTGGGACTTCACTCTGTCTGCCTGTCTGGCCGGCTGGCTGGCTGGCTGGCTGGCTGGCTGTTTGGTCAGAAGTGTATGTAGGAGTAAAGTGTGCGTAAAAGTGTTTGTAGGGGGGTCCTACGGCAGATGGGAAGGACAGAGGAGATGGGTTGAGTGGTGGGAGAGAGAAGGGAGAGACGAGAAAGATGGGATTAAACATCCATGGGAAGAGGGGATGGATAAAAGCATGAGAGGGAGAGAGGGATGTGAGTGTGGAAGGGAGCGAGAGAAAAGGAAAGAGAATGGTAGAGAGAGAGAGAGAGTGAGAGAGAGAGAGAGAGAGAGAGAGAATGGAAGGGAAAGAAAAAGAAGAGAGAACACTAAGAAGAGATTGCGGAAAAAGAGAGAGACAGACAGACAGCCACAGAGAGAGA
>NC_069008.1:6866633-6869580 GCF_001194135.2 Octopus bimaculoides | reverse complement strand
CACCACCACCACCACCACCACCACCATGCCACCGTCACCACATCCACCATTATTACTATCACTACATATACGACTACTGCAACCCTAGCCATAACAAGGACCACCACTTAAATGTCACCCTTACTGTTATCACCACATAAACCAACCACAACTACCAGCATATCCACCGTTGCCATCACACACACCACTACTGTCACATGAACCCAAAACCACAGCCTCTACTGCCACATTACCACAACCCCACTACCTCACTGCCAGCCTCACTACCACCACCACTAACTTTTCTGCTATCCCACTACCACTAATAATCCTTTCTACTATAGGAACAAGGCCTGAAATTCGGGGGAGGTGATGGTCGATTACATCGACCCCAGTACTCTGCTTGGTACTTAATTTATCGATCCCGAAAGGATGAAAGGCGAAGTCGACCCCGGCAGAATTTGAACTCAGAACGTAAGAACCTACAAAATATCGCTAAGCATTTTGCCCGGCGGCAAAACTTTTTTCCCACAGGAGAGCTCACCCTGACCTTGTTGTCAAGTTAACAAACACACTCTTCCGAGTAAACTTAAGACGAAGAACGGTATCGTAAGTCAACCGATCGCCAAGTTACGCCTGATTATAGAAGACGAGTAATTAGATAGATTTGCATCTTTACCTATTATCGGATTTTGTTAGGGCCTTATATGGTAAAGATGTGGATGGAAAAAATGTGGGTAGAGGGTGATGTGCTAGCAACCCTCTGTTTTACAAAGTAAGCAATGACACAAATATCTACGCATGGTTGAAACAAGAACAAGAACAACAAGCTTTTTTAAAAGAGAAAAAATGCATGGTCATTCCTTACCCAAGTGACCTTATCTTATCGCCTATAACCTGCTATACGCTCATAAATTAGTTTGATAGTTGAGCTCTGATTGGCTGTATGCAAATCAGTTCATAACTGAGGTCCGGAACTCTCGTGGGAAAACAATTTCGCTGCCCTGCGTGCTAACGCTTCTGCCAGCTCCACGCCTTCTTAATGATAATAAGAAACCTTTCTACTAAAGGCACAAGGCCTTAAATTTGGTGGCAGGGCACTAATTGATCACATCGACATCAGTACTCCACTGGTACTTAATTTATCGACCTCGAAAGGATGAAAGGCAAAGTCGAATCCATACTAACTTCCATTTGTTTCTTTCGTTGTTCACATAAAAAGGGTCGTATTCCATGTTTTCGTACTTCGTATTTCATGTTGTTTACGTTTTGTGACGTCCTATACCCATATATGCATATATATATATATGTGTGTGTGTAAGTATGTACATATGTATATGTATATATGCATATATATATATATATATATATATATATGTGTGTGTGTGTGTGTGTGTGTGTGTGTGTGTGTGTGTGTGTGTGTATTATATGATCGAACGCGACGCATTCATTTCCAAGTAAGTTTATCTTAATAATTTCGATGCGAGTCTAACCTGTACTGTTCTCTTTCTCTCTCACCCTTTCGTTTTCTCTCTCTTCCTTTCTCTAATTTTTTCTCCCCTTCTCCCCCTTTCGTTTTTTCTCTCTCATCATTTCTCTAATTCTTCTTTTTCTCCCCTTCACCGTTTTCTATGTCCCTCTCTCTCTCATCCTGCTTCCTTTACTCTTTCGTTGCTCACACGTGACCATCGGCCATTTTTCTTTTCTTCACTTGATCATCTTTCTTTTCTTCACTTGATCATCTTTCTTTTCTTTCGGTCCGTGTCACAGACCAGACGCATTCTTGTCTGTTTCCTCTCCTATCTTTTCTCCTGTCAAAGCCTGTTCCTCCAGCGTTCGCCACCTTACATCGTATGGCTCAGCATCCCTCACTGCTTGTTTTCAATATTTTGGTTTCACTGTCCTGTTTTCGTTACCCGCTTCGATCCTCCGCAAATCCCAAATTTTATTTTGGTTCGCGGGAGCAACTGTTTTCTCGAAGGCACATCTTCTCGTGAATTGCTCAAAATGTGGAGTAGAAAAACAGCCGACAACTGATGAACGATCGTTCTTTATGTTACTTGTCTTGTTTTACATTTTTTTTCTTTCGTTGTTCGCATAAAAAAACTTCGTATTCCATGTTTCGTACTTCGTATTTTATGTCGTTTACGTTTTGTGACATCCTGTACACATATATGCATATATATATATATATGAGTGTGTGTGTGTGTGTGTGTGTGTGTGTGTGTGTGTGTGTGTGTGTGTGTGTGTGTGTGTGTGTGTGTGTGTGTGTGTGTGTGTATGCATATATATATATATGTATATATATATCTTTCATGCTGAATACTTAGATGTGCATGTATGTATGTACGCGTGCGTGTGTATGTACGTGTGGGATCGTGTGGGTGTGGGTGTGATTGAGTGTGTACACATACATACACGTACATACACACACACACACACTTATATATTTATATAGGTAAATTTCCAAAATTAGTAGGGCGATATATAATCCTAACGGGTACCGTGTTCGCTTTTACCGATTAACAACGCTGACTAACCTCAGTGAATGTATATGAACTCCTGTTAGTTGACTTTACTATACTCGGCAAACCCTCACTTTGGTAAATCCAAATGTCCTTATAAAGACCGCATGTCGTCAGAAGAAAAGAAATGATGGATTGAATTAATAAATATCAGAAGAGAGTTACACATCCAGGTTTTATTATACAGTTAAGGAAGATGTGATTAACTGTATAATAAAACCTGGATATGTAAATCTCTGTTCTCCTGATTTTTGTTAATATTAATATACACGTTGTTTTGTTTTGTCTTTTTTTTTTTTCATTGCATCTCTATTTTCTTTTATTCCTTTCTGTCTTTTGACCGGATCTTTGGTGCGCAAAGAATTGGATTCTCCACCGAGGTCTTCTCACTTGTGATTTTCTCGCAAAAAAAAATGGCAAACTTTCCGCACGCATCCTATTCG
>NC_069008.1:6864711-6865833 GCF_001194135.2 Octopus bimaculoides | reverse complement strand
CTTGCCCAAGATGCCACGCAGTGGGACTAAACCCGGAACTATGTGGTTGGTAGGCAAGCTACTTACCACACAGCCACTCCTAGCAACACCAACTAAAATATCATCTAACATAAAATTATTATCAGACGAGATAATATGGTGCTCTAGTGTATTGAATGATATATTTTGATCACAGATCAATGAGGATTGACTTGACACTAAACAGTAACAACATTACAATTAACAAGAACAATATGACCACTACCACCACCAACACCAGCAATATCCCTACCATCACCATAACGCAAACCAATACAACAGACACCAGCACCAAACCACCAACTTGTGAATAATCAACTGGCAACAATAAAAATAGCATCAGCTGTGCCTGGAATTACATGTGAGAGAGAAGGTGGGAAGAGATTATGGCTCAAGTGAGAGGTGTGAAGGCGAAGTAACCTAGTAACCCTTTAATTAACTGTAATCAGCCAGTACTTCCTCCCATCCTGACCCTTCACCTTTTCATCTTCTCGCTTCCATTTGAACGTCCATAGGAATAACACAATGTTTTCTCTTACAATACACACACTCCCCTCTTGATATTGTGTGTGTGTGTATGTGTGTGTGTGTGTGTGTGTGTGTGTGTGTGTGTGTGTGTGTGTGTTTGTGTGCCACGTGGTGACACTGAACACGGAACCATGTAATTGGGAAGCAAACTTCTAACGACAAAGCCACGCCTGCGCCTTATATATATGCAACTACATGTGGATCGTTGGTGATATTTTCCCTCTATCTCCCAGTTCCGAAGAAGAGCTTTGCTCGAAACGTAAAACTACTTTTCTTTCCTTCGTTGAGCGTCTGTTAATACATTGTATGTACCACGTCCTCACGTTGTTGTATTTTGCCTGTTGGGTGTTTTCTTTGTTATTATTATTATTATTATTATTATTATTATTATTATTATTATTATTGTTCAGTAGTCTTATTTTTATAACGTGCTTTCACTTCACTACCGAGCGCAGCTCTGTGCGCCTTGGGTATGTGCTGTGGTTTGCTGTGGTGCTCTTATGTTTACTGTATTGAAAGTGTTTTGCGTAGAATGTGTGCAGTACCCAGTAGTGCAATTTTCTGTATGTTATATAT
>NC_069008.1:6859573-6863009 GCF_001194135.2 Octopus bimaculoides | reverse complement strand
CCCACACCGCCACACCACACACCATCACACCACCACACCACATCACACCACACCACTTCACACACACTAGCATTGACCAATTCCAACTACACACACCGTTATAAGCACACCCCCACACCATCATCCGCACACCCACACACCATCGTCCACACACACACACATTGCAGACTCTGACACACAGGCACGCATCCAAACGTCAGTTACTAGCCCCTATCCACACACACTTACACACTCTTACTTACACACACGCACATGCACCTTCGCTTTGGGATCACCAATACTTTATTATCTCCCCTTCTTCTTAACTCTCCTGTCTATTTTTTCCCAACCAGTGGCCATGATTGATCGCTAAATCCACAATTTCTTTTCTCTCTCTGCATATTTCCTCATATTCCTTTCTATTGAAGAGCGTAGGCGCGAAACGTAAAAAGACTTTCTTACACTCCCGAGTGTCAAACTAATACACCTACTTCTTGCTCATACACCTGTCTTCGTCTTTTGCTTTTCTGTAAAATTCAACTATATATATATATATATATATATATATATATATATATATATATATATATATATATATATATATATATATATATATCAGTAAAGTAAATCGCCACATCAAATGGCTGTTCCACGTTACTACAAGTTTAACCCCACGCAGATCTTCGGCCAGCTGGTTATCGGTGCGTCGCTACACCTTATATATACATATATATTGCTAGCAGGGAGAGCGAACCCCTACTATCCTCTAGCAGACAACAGAATCACATTAGCGAATTGCTTCCTGGATTCTTAGCCAAGATACGAAACCTAAACCTAGACTCTTCTATAAGTTCCTTCCTATTGCTCTCGGCATTAGCGCTAAGAAATTCATGAGAGCCAACTTAACTACCTACAAAATGAACAACGGAATTTCAACCTATAAAATGGATAACAGAACTACAAGTAATCTTTGTACAAAAGCAACTTGTTATCTTACACTGTAACGATTCAATAAAGGTCATATCAACTAATATTTTTCTTCATCTCCATTTACTTGCTATATATAATCGTCACAGTTGGTGACTCCCAACTTAAGAATTACCACCTTCTTAACATACCAGCTGTTGCATTTCCATGAAGAGATGAAAGCAGTTACCTGCGATTAGAGACGAGGATCGAACTACGCGAAGCCAGTGCTTGAACTGCGTATCAACAAAAATCTCAATAACATTTACAGTGACTTCAAAGACTTGAAAGTGTTAAATTCTGCCGAGAGGAAACCTATATGCATCTTTTTTTTCAAATTGCTATACAGTCTCTACCAAGCTACAATCAAGGAATCAGTAAGGAAACGAAAAAAATGCAGTTCAGTATGGAAATTCTGCAGTCCAACTTTCAACTGGCAACAACATGTTCCTATCTAAAAGTAAATATTCAGCCCACCACGACGCACCTAACAAAACAACCAAAATGCATCTCAATTCAATGGATTTGCAGCTCGACCCCAAGAAAGGAAACTCTGAGTCGTCAGATAACGTCGAGGGGCGTTATGCAGACAAAACTACTGAACTGCTCGACATCTGGTTCAGTCTGGGGCCTCAGCGGATAGAAATTGCAACGTGTTACGATTAGGCTGACCAAATTCAGCGAAAAATGTACTGAAAGGAATCTATCCCTGAAAGGTCAAGCAGAGGTAGCGAATGTCTACATCACGTCCGTCATGATTTACCGTCTGGCCAATGTACCTTGCACCAGTTTCTGTCTGAACACAGTACAGCGTCTCTTCATCTACTTCCTGCTGCCAGCGCCCTCTGGAAGGCAGGCCCTGCGCATCATGGCTATCGAAAGACAAACATACATCATTAAGGCTGGACAGGAAATGGATGTGTTTCCACACCTGCCTCGTTGACGGAACTGCAGCCCTGGTCAAGAATAGCTTGAGCGGTCACTGCCCACTACCAGTCGGACTAACAGGCATAGAATGAAGACGTTATTGAAGAAATTCTAATCGATGACGAGGTCACTGGCTGATATCTTCGGAATGACTTTCAAATTAAAGGCTACTATTGATATAAGTTCCGGAAATTCCAAACTTGGCAGTACAGTCAAGAAAACTGGCTGGAAGAAAAACTCTGCAGGTACGGCAGTAACGGCAGCTGGGACAATCTAAGCAGCGCACAGAGCGACGAAAGCATGTTGCTTGCACTTGTGCAGTGTCCGGAAATACTCGACTTGTGGAGTTATGTCAGCAGCTGTTGTCGCGTGTGGGCCGGATCTGGCTAAGGCTATCAGCTGAGTCCATCTGTTCTCTTTTTTTTTTTTAATAGGTCTAGGCAGATAGTTTTCCTTTGTTTTGTGATTATAGCGAAAGAGGTTGTGTGGTAGATGAGGCTAAAAAGATTGAGAACAGATACCTTCCCCTTCGGCCAATCCCTCAGCGACGTGCTAGGTTCAAGTGAATTTGTCAAGACGTTGCTGACTATAACATATATCTATGTGCATGTTTGTATCTGTGTGTGTGTGTGTGTGTGTGTGTGTGTGTGTGAACACGCGGGAATGTATATATATCCGAGCGGTTTAGAAGATTGCTCTGTAACCACGAGATTCCAGGTTCGATGTCACTGTGTTGCATCTTCGAGAAATATCGTTTTCTAATGCCACGGCCTGACTTATGTTCTGTAAGTGAAATTTGGTAAAGTGAAACTGTATAGGTGGTCGGGTGGATTGTACCTGTAATTCAAAAGTTACAACCTTATGACAGACCGTGTCACGTTGAGTCTGTCTGAGAATTACGCTAAGAATACACATGTCAGTGGAATGCTCAGTCATTTACACGTCAATTCATGAGCAGGTAATTCAGTCGAACGAATAACTGAGTCTTCCTCCTCTACGAACACACACACACACACACACCAATATGCACGCACGCACACACACACACACATACGCACATACACACATACGCATATACGCACACGCAAACCCACAAATTTTCACAGACTTACACATACATTCAAATACACATATCCAATAAATGCACACATGCATTGGAATAAAGTAAGGCAGATAGATATGTTTTTATTATAGCCACACAGGGCTGAACACAGAAATTGGACGAAATACAAGCGTAGAGTTTTTCATTTTCGAGGTGGGCTGGGTGGGACACACAAAGAAAAGTCAAATCAATAGGGATTGTAATCGTTGGGGTGTGTGGTGTACAAAAATTATAAATCTTCCCAAAAACGGGAATAAATATTGTTTACAGTTTAGGTGTATCCTTGGAGTGAAAAACCTACAAAAAAGCACCAAGGTCACCTCAGGCAGTTCAAAATGTACATAAAAGTAAGTACCTTTTCTCTCGTTTTCTCTTTTTGTTACAAATTAATGCTTAAAATGGTGTCGTCTTTCATACTCACCAATTTTGCCACATTTACCCATTTTTTATTGAAGCTTTCAT
>NC_069008.1:6850825-6851980 GCF_001194135.2 Octopus bimaculoides | reverse complement strand
AGATAGATAGATAGATAGATAGATAGATAGATAGATAGATAGATAGATGGATAGATAGAGAGATAGAGAGAGACAGAGAGACAGACAGGCAGAGAGACAAACAGACAGACAGACAGACAGACAGACAGACAGACAGACAGACAGACAGATAGATAGATAGATAGATAGATAGATAGATAGATAAGTAGAGAGGGTTTGGAAAAATTATATGCTCTGTACTTTTGTTTCTATGTATACCGTATCTATATTTGTGTGCGTATATGTGTGAGAATCTGTCTGAGTGTATGCTTATGTAAGTATGGTGTGTCTTTCACATTGGTAAACATGTGTGCGATTGTGAGCGCATTCACGCGGATGCCTGTATCTGGGGTTATTTATGTGTATCTGTGTAAGTAAATAACTTTGTATTTTTGTATGTGCAATGTATGTTTGTGTGTCCTTACATGCGTGTGTTCATTTGGTGGATATATTTGTATTTGGGGTATCAATGTTGTTATGTGTCTGTGCTTTTCAAGGAATGTATATTTGTGTGTGTGTGTCTGTGTGTGTTTGAATGTCTGGGTTTATTGTTTCCAAAATGACCGCACACACATACACACATACATACACACATGCATACATATGCGCACATACGCACACACACATATACACACACACACACACACAGAGACACACATACAGACAGACACGCGGATATTCAATCATTCCGCTCGGTGTATCAAAATACTGAGCAGGGATGGTCACGGATCGTGGTCTGTTAAATAAGAGTTGTGATTGAATAGAGCGTAAGATATAGCATTTAGCCACTGAGCTATTCAACCGACACTTCGAAATCCCTGCTCGCAAAAAAAACAAAACAAGAGAGAGGATTATCCCATTGCTATCTCGCCGTCAGACACGCACGCACGCCCGCGCTTAACCCCTCCACCACGTACACACACACACACACACACTCACACACACGCACGCACATACACATAGGTACCACTTCCCCCACCACTACCGACACGCACACACACACACACACACATACGCGCATACACATAAGCTAACACATACAATGCACACACGCACCCACGCACACACACTTACACATACATGTGCATATATTTATGATTACACGATTTTCCGATCCTGCTCTTCTTATGTCCATTC
>NC_069008.1:6848607-6849818 GCF_001194135.2 Octopus bimaculoides | reverse complement strand
TTAGGCAAGTGTCTTCTACAATAGCTTCGAGGCAACCACAGTGGATTTGGTAGATGGAAACTGAAAGAAGCCCGTTGTGTCCATGTCTGTCTTCCGCCATCACTGCCTGACAACCGGTGTTGATGTGTTTACGCCCACGTAAACTAGCGGTGCGGCAAGAGAGACAGATAGGATAAGTACTGGGCTTAAAAATAAATCCTGGTGTTAATTCGTTCGACCAAAACTCTGCAAAGTGGTGCTCCAGCAGGGCATTAGTCAAGGACTGAAACAAGTAAAAGAATAAAATAATGTGTGTGTGTGTGTGTGTGTGTGTGTGTAAGCGTGTGCGCGCGTGTGTATACAAATTAGGGGAGTGGATCGGGTAAACCCGGATGACACGCAAATCCGTGCAGTTCCATACCTTTGCTCGGATTTCATCTGCTCTACTCCTTCAATTTGAATTTTTATTCGCATTCATAGCACCTGTGGTTGCTAAGCGTGAGCTACACAGAAACTTTCAGCTTATAGAAATTCCTCGACAATTCGATATGGGAAAAAGTGTGTAACTATCGACACCAATAAATTGTTATTGTTCCTGAATGTAGGCGGTCCACTCTTTGTTCTCTATACATGCTACGGACTGTTTGAAGCTTACGAACATCCTACACTTGGATCCTTGGATCTTACCCTTATATATCGACATATATAAGGAAGTTAGAGCAATCAATATGTAAAGGATATTAAATACATGAAATACCAAATAAAATGTATATAAATTGATAGATAGATAGATAGATATATAGATAGAGATAGATAGATAGATAGATACAAAAAGGTACGATATTGATCTAACTCGCTTATCCCTACATTTGCTGCCATAACCGCTCAAGTTTAAATCTCTTGAGCAGTACAAAGTGTAATCAATACGGAGAATGTATGATTCTCATCTGCGAACTTACTTCGTCCCCACTTTCAAGTTCGTGCCTCACAGCGTTCATATACACATAATTTTTCACGTCTGGCCGCATAGCCTTTTCCGTTTGTTTCCCTGTCTTGTTTTCTTTTCCGTTTGTTTTCCTGTCTTGTTTTCTTTTCCGTTTGTTTTCCTGTCTTGTTTTTTTGTCCGCCACTACATTCCTCCACGGCACAGGTTTAATTTGTGTATACAAATTTAATTTGCGGTCCATGGGAAAAGCCGTTTTAACGATGCGTCCTGCCCAACTCTTCGAAAC
>NC_069008.1:6840466-6843067 GCF_001194135.2 Octopus bimaculoides | reverse complement strand
TTATCGAAATAAGACAATTTTTTACATGAAATAAATTCGAATACAAAAATATTTTTCTGTTCTATAACACAAAATAGATAAGTATACGATGTTTGAAAGTCTTTCCGTACCAAAAACACTACGTAAGACATTAATGAAAAATGTGGCCCCCGTTTTAAAAAAGATCCCCAGTGTCTCCTCTTGTTCTGCTTATTTCCCAAGTAAAACAATATGATAATAATCCTTTCTATTATAGGCACAAAGCCTGGAGGAGAGGACTCGTTGACTACATCGACCCGAGTGCTCAAATGGTACTTACTTCATCGAACCCGAAAGGATGAAAGGCAAAGTCAACCTCAGCGAAATTTTAATTCAGAACGTAAGGAGGGACAACATGCTGCTAAGCATTTTCCCCGATGTGCTAACGATTCAGCCAGAAATAATAAAACCCACTGGTATTCCGAATAGCATTGAGTTAATGGGTGACTTAATGTCCAGCTTAAGAGGCAACAAAAATATAAAGTTAACATAGTTGCACTGTAAGAGAAGCTTAATCATATTTCGAACATTTGTTCTTGGTTAAAATTGTGGGAAGAAGAGTAAAAATTCGAAGGTAAAACATGGTATTATGTCAGAGATAGAAAATACTGGAATAACAGACGGAAGTAACTGTAATAAGTGCGGTGGCTTTTAGATGGAAAAGAGCGAAGGTGCGGTAGAAGAAATAAGCTAGATATGTGTGCAAGAACGTTGCAAAATATGTGTGAAATATTCTTATATGTGTGTCACCAAGCTGGATGTCAAGCTGGTGTTCACCCTCCTGCACCATTTCTGCCCCATCATCAGTCATATCCCCGACTTTACCTTCCTCCTCGCCTTCAGTCACACTGTCTGGTCTACGCAGCTACTCGTCAACGACACTTCTCCCTCCAACCATGCTACCTCGCACATAATTCCTGAAAACCCTAAGGCACGACCGGCCGGTCAGAAGACAAAACAACATGGATCCTAAATACAAACAGGAAGTGACCCACCTCCGACAAGTCGTAAAACTAAGACTAAATAGTAATATAACAATAATCGGCGGAGATAGCAAATGCTTTACTCACAACATCCACTTTACAAGAATTAATTATTGTTATTATTGAGTGAGAGAGCAGTGCATGCCATCAAAGTGACACTGGGGTAAAATATACGAAGCCCATTATACCCATCATGACTACCCGTCTGATAAGGGTAAACCAGGCACATGCATCACCACATGTGTGCAACATGGTGATCTTATATCAAGATAAACAGTGCATGACCTTGCAGGTGGGGCCCAGTTAGAATTTTCTTCAGGTTGAGTAGCTCATTCCACTTAAAAGGTCCCTGAATAAGGTTTGTTTAAGGATGTGCACAAAATACCCCCATTTCCAGAGGTGAATTATTCGAATCCGAAAGAATTCCTCTCAACACATGACTATGAGGCTCCTCCACTACTGCTCATGATCAGAGATGCACATATCGTCAGCCACCAAGGGACATGCTCAACTGGTTAAGGTCAAACAACTGACAAGCAAATCTGTGGTACTGAGCAGAATATTTGCTGTAGCCCATTTTTTTATACCAAGACAAAACAATGTACATGATAACACTTCCAATCAGTTAAGATCAGAAGCCATGAGAGCCACTGCCTGGCACTGCATCCGGGCATTTATTATTATTACTATTATTATTATTATTATTATTATTATTATTATTATTATTATTATTATTATTATTATTATTATTATTATTATTATTATTATTATTATTATTACTACTATTATTATTATTATTATTATTATTATTATTATTATTATTATTATTATTATTATTATTATTATTATTATTATTATTATTATTATTATTATTATCATCATCATCATTATTATTATTAATATCATTATTATTATTATATAGATTACGATATTATGAAAATAAAAAAAGAATACTTAAAAAATAATATCACTAGTAGTTCGTATGTTCCCCGACTATTTACCTTACTTCCCGACAAAAAAGAAGCCTCATATCATTGTCTCCTGTCTTCTGTGCGTGATTTAAGACCAAATTGTCGGCCTGTAACCCGTCTCATGGACTTTGAAAGAGTTCTCCATAATGCATTTGTTTCTCTATTTCCCTATTCAGAAGTAGTTGAGTAATTTTTTCATCTCGGACAGTCTTGTTGGCAGAAGATATGTGCACTTGGTGAGAGTATGAGATACAGCATAGATGAAAGTTTTCAGCTTAAAATTAAGCTTTAGCATTTTTGCCAATTGAAGATGTTGTCAGTGCATTTAAAGATTTGTCTGACGATGAAAACATCCCTTCTGAGTTTATCACCTGTTTTGAGATTACATACATTGGAACTATAAGGGGAAGAGAAACCCCCACATTTTTCTATACAACTCTGGAATGTATGTGATCGCCAAGATCAAATAATTCATTAGAAGGGTTCCACAATGCTTTGCGCTCATCACTAACATCCACACATCCAAATTTGAGGAAACTATGTACTGCCCTAAAAGCTGAAGCAGGATTAAGCCAGACAAAATTTGCACACATTCGACGTGGAGACTCAACAACAAAAAAAAAAAAAAA
>NC_069008.1:6838056-6839752 GCF_001194135.2 Octopus bimaculoides | reverse complement strand
ATGTGGGAAAAATATGTAAGATATCTCCTGTTAGAAATTCTTCAATCAGAGAATCGAATAATACATCATAATACATTTCTTCTAGCCTCCTGTTTTGATATGTAATTACTCTGCAAAACATTCTTGTGCATATCTCACACAAATATAATATCCACATAGGACTTTTAGAGTACTGGAATTAGCAGATATAGCCCTATCTGCTAGATATACTCCAAAAGTACTATGTAAATGTTATATTTGTGTGAACTATACACAAGAATGTTTTGCAGTGATTACATATCAAAACAGGAGACTGGAAGTAATGTATTTCGATGTATCATTCGATTCTCTGATTGAAGAATTCTAACAGAAGACATCTTACATATCTGTCCCACATGTACAATTTTGTAACTCCTATTAGCAAATGAAACAACTGTAATGGTGAAAAACGGAGAGGTTAAGGCTGTGATAAAATATTGAAAGAAGTATTTACTGACAAAATGATTACTTTAGACGATTAAAGGATACGAAGAAAAATTAGATGCAGCGTAGAAAAATTAAGTAAATATATAAATATCGTTTAGCGGCGACTGGAATGCTGCCAGGAAAGCAATCGTTCTGCTTACAGTTATCCGTTTGTAGCAATGAACCATGTCTGTATCAATAGTCTGTGCAGTTCAAAATGATATTACTCACAGTCAAAATTGTATGGAAATAATTGAAATGAGATAAGGTGAGAGGTGAACACACTTATGAATAATCATTCTCTTGCAGAGCATTTCATCAGAGATGTCGGAGTCTAGACCACACACACACACACACAAAACATACACAAAACGCACACGCGCGCACACACCATACGGACATACAAACACACGCACACTTACTATGCACACACACACACTCAAGCTTACAAACACACACGCACACGGAGGCGCATTCAAACATACACACATGTAGACACACAAGCGCACGCACATACGAAACCACTTCAAATCCCCATTTTGATCTCATTATCCAACATTCTACAGACATTGGAATGAAATTTGGTGAGTTTAAGCGATCGCTTTTAGTGGCAAGACAGAAAAGCAAAAACATGACCGACAGCATTTACGTTCGATTGAGAACTACAAACATCTTAGGATTGGAATGTTAAGAAATTTGAATCCGCAAAAAAGAAAACGGCTAGGAGTAAATACTTGGGAGAGCAAAGAAAAAATAGTTATCAGAACTCTCAACCTACAAGTGTATCATTCACATCTATGCAGTTGATATCCTAATATCTACGTTTGACCTTCTAAATCATATTTTGCTCATGGAACCCTTTGATTACTATTTTATTCTGGTTGTCTCCCCTGTCTGTTATATAGAACGTGTATTTTCTGTGTCTAAGGAGTCTCTGACTCTTATTTCTAGCAATACCAGTGTTCCCTGCACCCTTGGTCACTTTATTGTGACGGCGAATCGATTTCCTTTTGGGTTTTAAATTGCGTCTAGCCACCTTAATTATTTTATGCGTGTGTGTGTGTGTGTGTGTGTGTGTGTGTGTGTGTGTGTGTGAATGCATGCTTACATCTATACATACATTCACATCATATCTTTCTCGCAAAATACTACACACACTCCACACACACAACACACACACGCACCACACACATACACACACACCCACACACATACACACACACACACACGCGCACACACACACACACACACA
>NC_069008.1:6828844-6831344 GCF_001194135.2 Octopus bimaculoides | reverse complement strand
ATATACATATATATAGGGAGAATTAAAAAAAAAAACAGCAGACGAAGACAGATGGTGTAGAAAACAAATAGATGTATTAATATAACGCTCGGGAATTGAAAAAGTCTTTAACGTTTCGAGCCTACGCTCTTTAACAGGAATGAACACAGAAAGAAACAAGGAGAGAAACAAGTAGAGAAAAAAATGTGTGTAGTGGTTAGCGATCTATCATGGCGACCTCGTGTGTAAATATATATATATATATATATATAAGCATAATTTTTTACTCTCCTTCGCGTATATATATATATATATATATATATATACGCGAAGGAGAGTAAAAAATTATGCTTTTTCAATGTACTTCCACAAAAGCAGGTGATAAACAACTTCGTCATTTTTCTATATAGCTACCTTCCTTTTCGATGCACTTGGTCCAGCGGTCCACAAGCTTCCGTATTCCCTCCAAGAAGGTTTTTCGGTTGGTCATGCAACCATTTATGCACCGCTCCCTTTACATCTTCATCCGCAGGAAATTGACGACCTCGTAAACCATCTTTGAGCGATCCAAAGATATGACAGTTGAAAGGGACGAGATCTGGGCTGTAGGCAAGGTTTTCCAGCACCTCGAAACCCAATTGGTTAATGGCTTCGATGGTCTGGGTGGCCATGTGTAGTCGTGCATTGTCACGTAACAACAAAACTTTCTTCGACAACAGGCTTTGGCGTTTGGTGCGAATTGCTGGCTTCAGGTTGTTGGCCAGCAAAGCACTGTATCTTGCACTGTTGATTGTACACCCCTTAACAGAGAAATCAGATCACTGCTCTTTGTTCTTCTTTGGTGCACATTGCTAGTAGATCGGCCATGCTTACATTGTAAAGCAAGGTTGAAAAATGGCGCGAACAGGCTCAAACTTCGATCACGTGACCACAATAGTACCAAGTATAAGCACGCCCGCGCAGAAGGCAGTACAGCAATAGTAAAGATATGTTATGGAGAAAGTGCGGATATTTTTGACTTCCCCTCGTATGTGTGTGTGTGTGTGTTTGTATGTATGCATGCGTGTATGTGTGTTTGTGTCTTTGTGTATGTATTTGTACCCCACCACCGCTTACAACGGTGAATTTGCGTCTCTGTAATCAAGCGGTTTGGCAAGAGACCGCTAAAACAAGTACCAGGTTTTAAAGAAAAGTCCTGGGGTTGATTTGTTCGACTAAAGGCTCTTCAACACAGCACCCCAGCACGGCCGTAGTCAAATGACTAAAACATAAAAGGTGAAAGATAAAAGATACAAACACACGCACTCTCTCTCTCTTTCTCTCACACACACATACGCACACACACACACACACACACAAACGCACACACATACGCAGGCACATGCGCACATACACACATAGATACGTGCACACACACATACTCACACATACGCACGCATACACTTACACACACATAAATGCGCATACACAGACACATACTTACGCGCGTGCGCATGCACACACACATACACACACACACACACACACTACGCGCGCGCACACATGCGCACACACATATCGTTTATTTTTTTCCGTTAAGGTAAGATAATCAAGAAAAGTTCTCCATCCACTGAGAGTTAAATATTGTTGTTGGCACTCCGTCGCTTACGTCGTCGAGAGTTCCAGTTGATCCGATCAACGGAACAGCCTGCTCGTGAAATTAACGTGCAAGTGGCTGAGCACTCCACAGACACGTGTACCCTTAACGTAGTTCTCGGGGAGATTCAGTGTGACACAGTGTGACAAGGCTGGCCCTTTGAAATACAGGTACAACAGAAACAGGAAGTAAGAGTGAGAGAAAGTTGTGGTGAAAGAGTACAGCAGGGTTCGCCACCATCCCCTGCCGGAGCCTCGTGGGGCTTTTAGGTGTTTTCGCGCAATAAACACTCACAACGCCCGGTCTGGGAATCGAAATCGCGATCCTATGACCGCGAGTCCGCTGCCCTAACCACTGAGCCATTGCGCCTCCACTGTGCACAATATATAGTTATGAGATATTGATAGTTTCATACATTGGCGATGTTGCCTAGGTAGGTTTTAATAATACGCCTGGTGTGTTCCCAAGCAATCTCCGGACTCTGAGCACGTGATCTATACAAGTTCATAGATCTGGATAGGAGAACAAGAGAGATTACAAGAAAAAACAGAAAAAACAGAGAGGATGGTGAATGCAAGAAGAGCAAAGTGAAATATATATATGCGCACATGATATATATATATATGTGTGTGTGTGTGTGTGTGTGTATTTATATTTATATATATACATGTATGTATGTATGTATGTATGTATGTATGTATGTATGCATGTATGTATGTATAGCATGAGCTCTCTCGCCGAAAAGGATGTATGAGTGTTCAGCTTTTTACCGAACGACCTGCACAAATCATTTGTATTCAATGAAATGCGTGTGCTGTATATTACTCCCCCATCAAATTAGCGATGCCTGAACAGGTGCACCACGTACACACACACACACACACA
>NC_069008.1:6823546-6824724 GCF_001194135.2 Octopus bimaculoides | reverse complement strand
GGGGGGGCAGTCGATTAAATCGACCCCAGTACACAACTGATACTTAATTTATCGACCCCGTAAGGATGAAAGGCAAAGTCGACCTCGGCGGAATTTGAACTCAGAACGTAAAAAACAGACGAAATACCGTTAAGCATTTCGCCCGGTGTGCTAACGTTTCTGCCAGCTCTCCGCCTATTGAAATGACTCATTGTTGATGCAATGTGAGGTCCTTTGTATGACTCTTGAGTCCGGCGAAAGTTTCGCACATTCTATTACATAATGCACAGCTGTGCTGGCTGGCAAAATCGTTGGTATGAGTTCAAATCCCACCGAAGTCGACTTAGCCTTTGATACTTTCGGAGTCGATAAAATAAGTACCAGTTAAGCACTGGGGTCAATATCAATGATTTAGCCCCTCTCCTAAAACTGCTGGCCTTGTGCCAAAATTTGAAACCAATATACATATATATATATACACACACACACATATACTTAGACACACACACAAACACACACGTGTATACATATATATATATATATATATAGGCACATACATGTGCATACATTTACATGCACACATACACACACATATGTATGTACATATGTACACACAGATATACGTGAACATATAACCACACCCACAAACCCCATCCAAACACACACATATCTGTGCATACAAACACGCCTTTCGTATCAATTCTTAACACCAAACCTCCACCACCATCACCGGTAGAATAGTAATTGTGACAGCACCAGCAGTAGCCACAGGGGAAATGTCCAACCGTATATATTAAGCAAATGGACACGCTATGTTTCATACTGGACAGTCCGAAATTGAAAATCTGGCCGACAGCAACAGTGCAATGGTCAGTGGCACGTGACCTGACCTTGTTATCCTGTTGGACCTGCTCAGTGTCTAATCTATGTGTTTCCTTGTCTTTATTCACTTAAATGATTGTTTGTATTTTGTGTCTGTTTGTTACTCTTACAGCCAATGTGACAAAATCAAATCGATCAATCAACCTACCTACACCCATTTGTGACTTCTGTGCGTGTGAGTATGTGTGTGTTATAAACACTGGAATACATACTCCTTTTTGCATGTGGGAATGTGCGGATGTATACACACACACACACACACACACACACACACACACACACACACACACACACACACACACACACACACACACACA
>NC_069008.1:6819898-6823004 GCF_001194135.2 Octopus bimaculoides | reverse complement strand
AATATATATATATAAGCAATGTTAAATTTCTGAACGAGGTATAAACAGTAACTGCACGACAACGTGAAGTATATTTGCCACTTAAATGCGGCTAACCACTAAGAGTGAATGTTACTGTTGCTTTTGCCTTTTGCTTTTTTGCTTTTTTTTTGTTGCTTTTGCTTATATATATATATATATATATATATATACATACATAAGTAGTGTAGTCACCACGATAGTTTTGTATACGGCAAGTTTTGTTCTTGTTACATGTACATATGTACACAAGGATATATGTACATCTGTACAAAAAAAACCTTCATCACAAGATTTTTTTCCCAAACCTTGTGATGAAGATGTCCAAAGGAAGAGCTAGCTTTTGCCATACTTGAATTCACTTCATCATCAATGTGATCACTCCTTGACCACTGTACTTCCAAGGTAGATAAATTTCTCACCAACTTGAAGAGGTTGATTGTTGACTGTCAGGAGCGGTTCAAAGTAAAGTATTTCAAGACCCGGCTGGTACATGACTTCGGTCTTTGTGATACTGATTGTAACAAGTTGTAGCAAAGTTTTCTATGAACTGTTGAAGATCTTCTTCAGAGTACAATCATCCGCAATTGGGAGCTCTTTTGTGTACATAGGTGTATAGATTTCAGTATTATAGGGGTGAAAGTCTGTAAAAAGTAGGTAAGCTCCTGTTTCCTCTGGAAACTAGAAGCAGAAGATCAGGACGCGTTAAGGAAGTAGTTAGAGGAGCGGAACTACCCAGCGACCGATGACCCATTGCTAAGTTGGAGGTCTCTGAAATGCTCCGTGAAACAGTCTAACAATCTGTAGCTAGTTTTCTCAATGAAAATGGAATAGTAAAACACTTGAGCGCGCGCACACACTCATATACGCGGGTTGTATTTGTAAGGTACATGTTAACTGGTCACCCGCGAATCTAGCTTTTCCAGATCGTCACTTTACTAACATTATCAAATGCAACAATAATTATTAGTACAAAATTGAATTTGTAATCAGAATAGAAAACGTACAAGTTTCGAAGCAGATGTACTTAGATATTCTGCATCGTGCATATTTTGGAAGAAATGTTCACATCTGCAGGAAAATTGATTTCATGCCTGTATATGGTTTATCTGTCTTGTCCCAAACCACTATACCAGGCCTATTATGTTTCACTTGGTAGAACCTTAGATAGGGAATTCCACCAATATTGCTTGTGTTTATATGTATCATGCATTCAGTGACAGGGTTCTGTTCCTTATTTATTCCATGGAGTCTTTGCTACATAAGGCCTTACATTTGTTTTAACAACATCTGGCCAAAATGGAAGGAAGTACCTCAATTACATTTTGACAGCTGCACATCACATGTGTAATGCTTTCCACAGAAGTGTGATATAATAAATATTTTCGGTTGCATCTTACCAGTTTAAGAACTTCGCTGTCATTTGTTCATCTTCCCCCGCAGCCTCGGGAACAACCAAAAGTCATTTTAGACCAAAATGATTTAAGGTCTTCTTAAGAAAAGACTCTTTTAACTAAAATATTGTTTCTGTTCATCATTCTATATACAACTTGTTGATTAGAACCAAACTTGTGTGTTGTTTTAATGTTGGCTTATTCTAATATTTTCTTCCCGATTATGGAATTTTTCACTCAGCATCTTGAGGTCGTGCTGAGTGAAAATCTCCGTCATCGGGAAGAAAATATTACTAACAAGTTTGTTTAATAATTAATTTCCCTTCAAAATATCCGCAAAGCTTTCTCGACCAATAAACGGTTAATACGTTTCCGTTTGATAGTTTTGCAACGACCGCCAGAAGGGTACTACCGATGATTTTCATAAGCTTTGGGAGGCACATTCACTTAGTTCTTTCATTCCGTCGCTTGTTTTACATCATGGTTGTGTTAGTTTATACTTCCGCTCTTTCTCCAAAACTTCTTTCCAAAGAAGGCATATTACAACTTTGATGATATGAGCTTTCTAAAAGCGATGTACTGCTTGTGGAATTCGTGCACTCACTTAACTCATGTCACTACAGTATTGTATTTACCACTCGCAGTTCGTGTTTACGGGAAATTAGTCTACTCATTAGTGTCTTTTGTCAACAGTTACCGTAGATTTTAGATAATCTATCATAAAGTGACATCTGGTGGTTTGTAAATATATTATTTATTTTACACTTGACGATAGTATCAAATGGTACACTACTTTTCCCATTCTGTTAATATTTATCTGAAGAGTGGTCATCAATTTTGAGTGTATTGGTGAATGCGAAGTATATAACACAGCATAGTAGGACATTCAATGTCCTAATTTTGGAAGTCTCGATCTAAGTTAGGTGTACTTTGGTAACTTGATCGCTGAAATTTCAAATCGTAATTGTTACGTCATGTAACTGTTTACTAATAAAAATTAAGTTCCGTTTAGATTTTTCTGCTTGCTGTGCTTTGAGTTTTTTCTATTCTTTACTCATCTGTGTAAAGCCAGCATGTATGTTATTCCTATTATTATTGTTATCGATTCGGTGGTAGTTCGCGTTGTGTACAAGAATCCACAGTTAATGGTCATAGTCAGAATAACAGCAATTTTCTCTCTTAACGAAGGTATCTTGCTGTCGCAGCTGTTCGGCACTTATCGAATGGATGGCGTAGGCGCAAGCATGGCTGTGTGGTAAGAAGTTTGCTTCCTAACCACATCGTTCCGGATTCAGTCCCACTGCGTGTCACCTTCGGCAAGTCTCTTCTAATATAGCACCGGGCCGACCAAAGACTTGTGAGTGGATTTGGTAAACGGAAACTGAAAGAGGCCCGTGGTATATATGTGTATGTGTGTGTATGTATGCGTATGTGTGTATGCGTATGTGTGCGTGCGTGTGTATTTAGACGTAGGCGTGGCTGTGTGGTAAAAAGCTTGCTTCCCAACCACATAGTTCCGGGTTCCAGCAAGTCTCTTCTAATATAGCCTCTAATATACCCTTGTGAGTGGATTTGGTAGAAGCCTGTCGTGTGTGTGTTTAGACACAGGCATGGCTGTCTGGTAAAAAGATTTCTTCCGAATCACATGGTTCCGGGTTCAGTCTGACTGCGTATCACCTTCGGCAAGTCTCTTC
>NC_069008.1:6817149-6819804 GCF_001194135.2 Octopus bimaculoides | reverse complement strand
ACTACTTGACAAACAGTGCCGATGTGTTTGCCTCCTTGCAACTTAGCAGTTCGGCAAAATAGAACGATAGAACAAGTACTAAGCTTTAAAAAAAAAATTCCTGAGGTCGCTTTGTTTGACTAAAACTGTTCGAGGCGGTGCTCCAGCATGGCTGCAGTCAAATGACTGAAACAGGTAAGAGAGAAAAAGGGTAAAAGGGTACACTAAATCTCAGTAATTCTTCATCTTCTTTTTTTTTGTTTTGTTTGTTTATTTTTCTCGTAGCTAATCGACGACCATACTGCAGCCCTTTTGTAAAACTAGTACAGATCTTGATTTCCTTCCAAAGTCCACTGAAATTTCTCTCTATAGTAGCTGATCCAGTCTTCTGTCCAGCAACAGTACATATAGTAGCAATTACACCTGCCTAGTTTCTTTTCTTCATTATGACGATTATCTTTTCTGAAAAGAAGCGACTTCTTCGCATTCGTCTTTAAAAAGATAATCATTTTGACCCAAGCTTGTATTAATAGCAAAGGTTTTAGGGGACATTGTTCATTACACGGAAGATGTGTAGTCGTCTTCTGCTGGACGTCACTGAATTCGACGTCATGTTATTGAAGTGCTTGTATATGTATATGTGTATGTATGTATGTATGTATGTGTGTATGTATGTATGTATATATGTATGTATGCATGTATGTATGCATGTATGTATGTATGTATGTATACATATAAGTACGCACGCACGTAGATGTGTATGTATGTATGTATGTATGTATGCATGTATGCATGTATGTATGTATGTATGTATGCATGTATGTATGTATGCACGTAGATGTGTATGTATGTATGTATGTATATATGTATGCATGTATGTATGTATGTATGTATGTACGTATACAAGTATGTGGATGTGCATATACGCTGAGTGTGCATGTGTGTGTATGTCTATGTATGTGTTTGGGTGTGGTGTATGTTTATCACTGAATGTATCTGCTTGTGTGTGTGTTGTTAGTATGTATTTAAGAACACCGGGCTCACTCTCTCACTCTTCCACTCTGTCCCTCCTCTCTTTCTCTGTCTCTCTCTGTCTCTCTATCTCTCACTCCCTCTCTCTCTCTTTCTGTTTGTTTCTCTCTCCCTCTGTGTGTCCATGACAGTCCAATAGCTGCCAGACACTGCCATTCCATCGCTAATGACATCGACAAGTCAACTTGAAAATCCTTAATTACTTTAACGACTTAATTGTGATTACATGTCATCAGCTTCACCACCACCACCACCACCACCACTGCTACCGTCACTGTCGCCGTCATCGTCGTTGTCGTCGTCGACACAACTACCACCACCACCACCACCACCACCACCACTGCCTCCTTGCTATCACCGCTACCACCACCAGCACAATCACCACCACATTTACCAACAACCACCGCCAGCGCTACTGCCACGACCACCACCACCATACAACTGCCGCTACCACCACTTCCACCACCAACTCCACCATCGCTACCTCCATTACCAATACCACCACCTCCACCACCATCATCTCTAGTACTAACACCACACCGCAGCCGCCACCATTGTCATCACCACCGCCACAACCACCACAACCACCAGTTAAACCACCACCACCACTAACATCATCACCACCACCACCATATTCAGTAATAGAAGAAGCTGCGTGCTTTGCAGAGACAGAGAGATGTGGCACAGCCGCAAACTAGACATAACAAGAATTACATCATTTTTTTCTCCGATCCACGATAGAGTCGGGTCTGTTACAGTTTATAATGAATATATCTCACTGAAACCCGAGACCACCCCGCACAGCAAGCAACACAACCACAACCTTCATAACCACCTCTAACTTCTATCACCAATACTACAACACACACACACACAACCACCACCCCAACTACCACCCGAACCCCACCGACACACCAAGAAAATGTATCACCATCACCTCACCTACTTCTGAATGCCTTTACATGGTTACTCGATCTGCTAGACAGTGTAACCAAGTCTTATTTATTGTTACGACAGGAATGTTCACATTGTATATAATGTAGTGTTTTCAGCCTCTGAATAATTAAGACGAGATGGCCACCGAACTGGAACGACATGAAGGTTCTGTCTGACCAAGTCTTAAACAACAAAGACAACAACAACAGCAGCAGTTGCAATAACAACAACAACAGTAGCTGCAGCACAGCAACAAAAGTAACAACAGCAGAAATAACAAAAACAACAGGAACAACAAAAACAAAAACAACAGCAACACCGAAATTCCCATTACAACTGTCATCGCCAACACTAACCACCACAACAGCAAATACTACTCTCACCACTACCACTGCCATCATTATCATAACTACTAGAGTCGGCCGCCATTCCTATCACACGCGCATTAATAACCATCACCACAACAAAACACACCGCCGCCAACAACACAACCGGCGCTTCAGTTAAAGCTCGTCACCACCCACCTACGACCATGACCACGCCTCAAACCACCACCACCACCACCAGCACCACCACCGTTTCCACCACCATTTCCACCACCAACACCGTACGAAAGTCAATGTTTGAGTTTTTTGTTAAAAATATATTTGATATTGATTTGAAGGTGGCCTACGTACATACATTCATACACACGTATGTACGCTCGTA
>NC_069008.1:6814104-6814808 GCF_001194135.2 Octopus bimaculoides | reverse complement strand
TATATATATATATATATATATATATATATATATGTATAGGTATATGTATGTGTATGTATATATACATACATATATATGTATATATATACTATACAATTATATATACGTATATACGTATATATGTATAAATGCATTTACGTATAGATATCACTCTGCGTATGTATGTATATGTATTGCTGTGTAGAGAGTAAGGAAGAGAAAGAGGGAGATACGCAGATAGATAGATAGATAGATAGATAGATAGATAGATAGATAGATAGATAGATAGATAGATCGATGCATACATACATACTTACATAGACAGATATGTGTATATACGTGCATGTAAAAAAATTTATATGTATATACATATATTCATACATATATAAATATGTATGCATATATATATATACAAGTATACGTAAGTATATATATATATATATATATATATACAAGTATACGTAAGTATATATATATATATATATATACACACATATCCCTATGTGTATATATGGAGAGATATGTACACACCCACAAATTCACACACGCACACACACATATGTATGTGTCTGTATATATGTGTATGAGTGTATACGGTAATGTATATATGTGTACAAGGTATTTGGAGTTGATGGGGAAGTTGTGGCACTTGAATCATATATATTGCTTTTGAGAGGATTGAATATTGGCTGCGTAAGTATATATATATAAAGTGAAATATATAT
>NC_069008.1:6813431-6813992 GCF_001194135.2 Octopus bimaculoides | reverse complement strand
TACACATATATATATATATAAATATATAAATAGATAGATAGATAGATAAATGGATACATACATGCAAGCATACATACCTACATATATACATATATATAAATGCATACATATATATGTGGGGGTTGTATGTGCGTGTGTGTGTGTCTCTTCAGGTGATATGTCGGTAGCAATGTGTGTATGTGTGTGTGTGTGTGTGTTTAAATATGTGTGTTTATATAAGAATTCGAATGAGCGCGTTTATGTTACGCTGACGTTGAATGTATGGAATGTTGACTGTTTGTGTTTGTGTATACAAATGTGTTTGTATGTGAAGTCTCTTAATGTGTGCATGTCTAGATATGTATTTATATATAAGCTATATATGAGTGCATATTTCTACACATACATATGCACGCAAACGTAGCGTAGAGACAAACGCATAAAATTATATACTTTGTGTCACTCAACGTTACTGATTTAAAAATTACATATATATATATGTATATGTGTATATGCGTATATGTGTGTGTGTATGTATGTATATGCATGTATGCATGTATATATATATATATATATATATAT
>NC_069008.1:6811184-6812140 GCF_001194135.2 Octopus bimaculoides | reverse complement strand
CTCGGCACCTTGTTTATAAAAAGATTTTATGTGTAGTATTAGAAAGTTTAAGTATATATTAACTAAATTTGACTGAAATTGTTAGGTGAGCGCTTGGCCAATCGGATGTGCAAGGAGCCGTGTAAGTGATGATTTGGGTTCAATTCTGCCTGAGGTTAGTTCGATTCTGCCTGAGGTATTTAAAAATTGTTGCTTCAAATCGGAGAATAAATATTATTATGATACAATATTATACAGTTTTATATATAGAAAATATTGGGGTTTAGTTTACAGGTGATCTAAACGATTAGGTGCGCAAGGTAAGTGCTGTAACGGATTACTAGGGCTCCAAGGTTATAGCCGAGACGGTAGTTATGGAGCCATTGCAAATTCCCGATGCAGCAGATATATAATTGTTAAACAGGACAGCGAACATTAAGGCAAGGCAGACATCTCAAGTTGTATACAATATAATGATAGGAAGAAATTCAAAATCTTACAGCTGTTTCTGTGATATCCCCGAGTATGGGATATTCCGTTATCAGAGGCAAATAGGGAAAAATAGAGAAATGAGAATGTTATATATTAATGAGATGACGACATAGAGGAAGGGAGTAGAAGAATAAGGAGATGAAAAGAACAAAGAAAAAAGATGCATAAAAGTTCACAGTTCAACTTTCTGAAGTTATAAAAACCGGAGCATGAGTCCTTAGGTGCAATCATGCGTAGATCCATGAGCGTGAGTCTTTAGGTACAACCAATGTCGTCATCTCATATTATTTGCCTCTGATGACGGAATACCCCATACTCGAGAATATCCCAGAAACAGCTGTAAGATTTTGAATTTCTTCCTGTTATAATATTGTACGCGACTTGAGATATTTGCCTTGTCTTAATGTTTGCTGTCCTGCTTAACAATTATATGTATGTGTGTATATATGTGTGTGTGTGTGTGTGTGTGTGTGTGTGTGTGTGTG
>NC_069008.1:6808636-6811174 GCF_001194135.2 Octopus bimaculoides | reverse complement strand
GTGTGTGTGTGTGTGTGTGTGTGTGTGTGTGTGTGTGTTTATAAGTGTATGTATGTGTGTGCCTGTGTCTGTGTATGTATATATACATACATAATGAAATCCAAAATGAAGTCCATTGGAAAGATAACCCCGGGGACAAAGAAGTAAGAACCCACAGTCTGGTAGAAGCCATAGCCACTCATAACGAAAAGGAATACTGGTGGAATGTCCCAGTGAAGATCTCAATCAAATGTAAGCACAACTGATCTGATATAATGATCTGGGATAAAGAGAAACTGTGTACAGTTGAGGAAATTAGCTGCCCAATGGATGTTAACATAAAGTTGAAGATCAGTGAAAAAGAGAATACCCACACTGAGGTATTGAGAAATCTGTAGCTACTCTATCCAGATTACAAGTTCAGGTTTATACCTGTAATTACTGGGGCCCTGAGATATGTAACATACAGACTAAATACTAATCTTGAGAAATTGGGCTTCTCAAAACCAGTAAGGAAGAAGCTAATTCGAAGACTACAGATCCAATCCATCGCTGGAACTGTAAGATCTGTAAAACTTTCCATAGTTTATCATTTAAATATATATGAGCATGTCTAGAAATGCAAATATATGCATGAGAATACACACATAAAACAAAACATACAAATCTGCGCATACACATACATTTGATAAATAAACAATTCATATCCATTTATATAAGTCTCTTTAGAGCTTTGGTTTAAAGACAGCCGAAATTCCGTGTGAAAGGACGGATTGATTGTACAAAAAATATTTCAAATACCTATGTTTAGGAGCGTGAGCGTTAACTTTTCAAGTATATAACAATTACAATTAAAAAAAAATTATAACGGACAAAATAATTAAATAAATAGTATCTACAACTATCGAAATATATTTCTATATATCTCTATTAATATTAATCCAAGCTCGTTTAGGTTGAAGACAATCTTTGGCTACTGTAATAGCCTACATCAACAATATATAAGTATATAAATTAAATATCAGCCTCTTACTGAATCAAGAGACCGTTATAAAACGTGCTAATAAATATAAATGATAATATAATATTATATTGGTAATATATAACAACTTTGCTCTTTTATTTAAAGTTATTGATATAAATATTGTTTAGAGTAGCTGTTTATCGGAGGGAGAATTCCGCAATAATTATGAAGAGAAACATAACAAAAAAAAATGTTCTTTACTTACTTAGTTCATCGGAGGGGGAATTCCTAAACAAATATGAAGAGAAACTTAAAGCTACAATAACTACTACCTATATTACCTGTTGAACCGATCAACGGAATTAGCATGCAAGTGGTTGAGCACTCCACAGTCACACGTAACCTTAAAGTAGTTCTCAGGGATATTCAGCGTGACACAGAATGTGACAAGGCTGGTTCTTTGAAATACAGGTAAGACTCATTTTTGCCAAATAAGTGAACTGGAGCAAGGTGAAACAAAGCGCCTTGCCTGAAGACACTAGGTGCCGCAATGTATTGAACTCATAGCCTTAAGATCGGGAGCCTCATGTACAAATCACTTAGGAACATAAGTTCATTATATATATATGTATGAGTGTACATATATATATATATATATGTATATATACATTTACATATATATATATAATTTATATAATTATATATTAATATATCAATATATTAACATATCCGCAAATACTAATCGGACACAGAATGTGTGTCGTTAGTCAGCTGGACGAGATGTCTTTCTGGGGCTATAAACGCCAGTAGCACTGTCCCGTATAGGACGCCACATTTGGTTGGCAATTATATGTTACGATTCCGTATTGCTACTGTTTACATCTCGCTCAGAGATTTAATATAGTATATATATATATATATATATATATATATATATATATATATATATATATATATATATATGTGTGTGTATATATATATATATATATATACATACATACACAGTATACATATATGTACATTCATACACAGTGATGTCACAACTTATTTCTACAGCTGAGTGAACTGAAGCAATGTGAAATAAAGTGTCTTGCTCAAGAACACAACACTGCCCAGTCTGGGAATCGAAGTTAATACTTCATGATTGTGAGCCCTCTAATCACTGCTCTCTAATCACTGAATCACGTGCTTTCATAGAAACAATAACGCCATTACTTATTGGAGCAGTTGCTCCGCACATTTATCTCTTCATTCTTTGATGTCCTATATCCCCGATTAATATTTTACATTCTACCATGGGAATTTGTTCTTTATTTTTCAAGCTGATATTTTTGCAAATCAGAACTGAAACCCGTCAGTTTCATGTCACCCCGCTGAGGAGTGGAGTAAAATGGAAAAAAATTCGAGAAGTTTTTTTATTTCTTTTTCCATTGTTTAGGTGACAATAATTTGAAAACCAAACATATCTCAATGTTATAGAGGTCATCAATGCGAGTGAAAAGAAAATAATAACAGTGATTATTGCCAAACACGTAATAAGTAAATTACTTAGTAGTGATTGTATATAATACAACGGTTGTGAAGCGGTGGTGGGG
>NC_069008.1:6806826-6807721 GCF_001194135.2 Octopus bimaculoides | reverse complement strand
TCTAAGTCCAGTCCATATTCAAATTTGTCCTTAAATAACTCGTTAAATAAATTCCTCCTTGAATAAAGGTCCGTTAAGGGGAGACAACCTCTTATAATATTATTAATAATATTAATAATATCATTAATAAATTATAAACAATCCTCTATTACAATGGAAATCGATACTGTATTATCTCTAGAAGCTTTTGCAAAAACCACAACTGCTATTGGTAAATTATACACTGATATGGCCTGCCTTAAGACCTAATATTATACTATAATGTACTATAATACCCGGTCATATTGCAATTTATTTAAACCAGCGAAATGTGTGTCTTGGAAAATGTGTACATCTTAGAACATTATTTGTTAGTTTATTTATCAACTTACCCTTAGAGAATAATATGAAATATAGTTCTAAATTACACAACGAACAATATCTCCTACCCTTGTCGTACGGGAACGACCTCCCGATGACCGACCATGCTAACGAATATTGCTTTTTTTGTTCTTTCAGTTCCCAAATGAATTTACTAAGACTAGTGTTTGCTATTTTACTTCTATCTCTAAAGGTACTACAATGATTGGATAATCTTTTACAGATTTGTCCGGAAGTACACCCCAGGTATCGGCTAACATCTGTCTGAGTCCTTACCTTATATTGATAAATTACATTTCTAACTCTCGCATTAAGGCCTTCAAACTTCAATCTTCTGGGGTTGACCTCTGTTACTGTAATCATATTCCGATTATTATTACTATTATTATTATTATTGTTAATATTGTTATTATTATTATTATCATTTATATCAGGGTTCATATCGCTATCCACCCCTATTCTTTTTGATTTAAGTATTTTAAAATTATGAGCTGCAATTATTTGAGCTAAGTTCATAGTGTTTGAAAAACCAAAT
>NC_069008.1:6804597-6806005 GCF_001194135.2 Octopus bimaculoides | reverse complement strand
TCGACACGAGTTCAATGCAAATTTCGTACAACGTTTTCCAAGCAGGCACTAGACAGACGTTCCGTTTTGAATTGGCATGCAAAGTTTAAGGAGGAGGGGGTGTTTATGCCCGACAAAGAGAACAGGACCCTCTGTGCAAAATTCATGGCGAATAGGTCTATCAGTGTCTTCAACTGTTGAACCAATTACAGCTTGCATGGCGTGAACTACAGCCGTCTCCTTAAGACGCGCCAAACAGTTGTTGATGGGAGCTGAAGTTCTCGACTGGCTATTCTGACTAACTGTGGTGGGGCTGCGCAGGAAGGTTTGCCGAACTTATTCAACCGTATCATCTGAAGTTGAGGGAAGTCCTGTTCCCTTTGCCGGACCCAAACACCCCTCCTCCTTTAATTTTGCATGCCAATTCAAAATGGAACGTCTGTTAGCTGCGTGCTTTGTAAACGTTGTACGAAATGTTTTGCTGAACACGTGTCCATAATTCAGTTTTAGACGTATTCTAAGACGCAAAATGAGTTATCCTGTTTTGTGAATGACATCACAATGGACCTGAAAAGAGAAAAAAAAGAAACAAAATTAAATTAAATCTAATTAAGTTAAAATTAAATTCACAGAAAAAAACTTGACACTTTTAGCTTTTAAATGATACCAGTTCAATCATGTTACCATTCATGGATGTATTAGTTTAACGCTCGGGAATAGGGAAAGGCTTTAATGTTTCGAGCTACACTCTTCAACGGAAAGAATAAGGAGAAAACAAGGAGAAAAATACGGAGAAAAAAAATTGAATGTTTGTGGTCAGCGATCTATCTATATACGACGGACTTCTTTCAGTTTCCTGCTACAAAATCCATTCACAAGGCTTTGGCCGACCCAGGGTGACATTTACTCAGTGTGTCACGCAGTGGGACTGAATCCGGAACTATGTGGTTGAGAAGCAAACTTCTTACCACACAACCACGCCTGCGCCTATATGTATGCGGGTCTTGAAGGTAGTCTTACCATCGCGATGTCTTTTGTATTTGGGCTGCCACCAGCTCGAACGTCTGCTCCTTGCACCCATGCATGTCAGTTAATGGCTGTTTTATGGATCACATACGGATTACATAATGCAAACGCCTGTGTGTGTACGGATCTATGCTTTCCAAAGGTAGTCCATAAGTTTATTGTTTATTTATATATTTATAGGCGCAGGAGTGGCTGTGTGGTAAGTAGCTTACTTACAAACCACATGGTTCCGGGTTCAGTCCCACTGCGTGGCACCTTGGGCAAGTGTCTCCTACTATAGCCTCGGGCCGACCAAAGCCTTGTGAGTGGATTTGGTAGACGGAAACTGAAAGAAGCCCGTCGTATATATGTATATATATATATATATATATATATGTGTGTATATGTTTGTGTCTGTGTTTGT
>NC_069008.1:6802992-6804042 GCF_001194135.2 Octopus bimaculoides | reverse complement strand
TGTGTGTGTGTGTGTGTGTGTGTGTGTGTGTGTGTGTGTGTGTGTGTGTGTGTGTGTGTGTGTAGCATAAATGGAGATATAGATAGAGACAGACAGAAAGGGAAAGAGAGAAAGACAGACAGACAGACAGAATGTGTATAAATTTTACTAAAGGTGGGAAATATTTGACATCATCGAATGAATAAGTAATAGGAAATGCTTTCAGCAACAATCAAATTTGATTGTTTATTGTAGACGATTCTAAGAAAAGCCGCCTGGGGCGGTTGCTTCTGATAATTCACTGGGGAGGAGTTTGCAAAAGCCATTCGGCAACGTCTCTTTCTGGCTCGCCTTCTTTCAGCTGGAGAATTTATACGAGGCCGGACCACATGAATAATGGATAGTTGGTGAGGTGGAAGTGATAGATTTGTTTTTGTTCTTTAGCACCAGATCAACATTGGTCCAGGAAAATATATGTGATCAAAGGAATTCCAACCGTGCCCGTCCTCTTTTAAGTGTACCAAGAACTACATTATCTAATATGCAGTTTTAGTAAATTTGGTTGTTATTTGTAGAAGATCAAGTGACTACGTAGATGCTTCCTCGCTGGTTTACGGCGTAAATGTATGTATGTATGTATATAATATATATATGTATATGTATGTAGTCTGTCATACCGGCCATGACGAAGGGAAATAGCCCTGAAACTCGAGTCGCCTTTATATATTTATATTTATATATTTGATCCTTTATATTGAACACTCAATATTTCATCTACATTCAATACTTTCTTTCATGGTGCCATCCATTTTTATTTTATTTTATTCTATTTTATATTATATATTGTATATTATATTATATATTGTATATATTATATTATATATTGTATATTCCATATTCTATACCCCACATTGGTTCTGCAGGAATATAAATAAAACATAAAAAACAGACAGTGTTGGAACTCTTTTAAACAAAATAATATATTCCTCTATACACAATCATACAAAAAACCCACCTTTTTTGTATTTATTTTTACTCGCATATATATATATATATATATTATTACTCGCA
>NC_069008.1:6799607-6802438 GCF_001194135.2 Octopus bimaculoides | reverse complement strand
CAGGAAAATATATGTGATCAAAGGAATTCCAACCGTGCCCGTCCTCTTTTAAGTGTACCAAGAACTACATTATCTAATATGCAGTTTTAGTAAATTTGGTTGTTATTTGTAGAAGATCAAGTGACTACGTAGATGCTTCCTCGCTGGTTTACGGCGTAAATGTATGTATGTATGTATATACGTGTGCGTGTGTATGTGCATGTGTGTGTGTGTATGTCATTATGCATTTCTTTTTTCAAAATTTCTTGCCAATAGAGAAAGAACCGGTTTCTAACCTAGATCCAATTCTCCTCCACTAAAATTTCAACATCAGCAAGGTCATTTTTTAAATATATGTATGTATGTATGTTTGTATGCATGCATGCATATATGTATGTATGCCTACAGGTTTGTATGTTTTGTTTTATGTATGTATTCTCATGAATATAGTTACATGTTGGACATGTTCATATATACTTAAATGCTAAACTTCGGGAAAGTTTTAGAGATTTTTACAGTTCCAGTGATGGCTTGTGTAGTTTTTCGAATCAGATTCTCCTTTCTGAATTTTTCTGGTATTCAGGCAGTGTGTTACGTATCTCAGTGCCCCAATAATTACAAGCATAAATCTGAACTTGTAATCTGGATAGTATGTATGTATGTATGTATGTATGTATGTATGTATGCATGAGTGTGTGTGTGCAGATTTGCATGTTTAATTTTATGTATGTATTTTCATGCATATAGTTGCATATCTAGAGATGCTCATATATATTGAAATGATAAACTTCTGGAAAGATTTACAGTTTTACAGTTCCAGTGATGGCCTTGTAGTCTTCGAATCAGCTTTCTCCTTTCTGGTTTTGAGAAACCTAATTTCTCAAGATTGGTATTTAGGCAGTTTGTTACATATCCCAGTGCCCCAGTAATTACAAGTAAAAGCCTGAACTTGTAATCGGGATAGTATGTATGTATGTATATTTAGATGCATATGGGCGCAGGAGTGGCTGTGTGGTAAGTAGCTTGCTTACCAACCACATGGTTCCCGGTTCAGTCCCACTGCGTGGTACCTTGTGGAAGTATTTTCTATTATAGCCTCGGGCCGACCAAAACTTTGTGAGTGGATTTGGTAGGCGGAAACTGAAGATAACCCGTCGTATGTGTGTGTGTATGAGTGTGTGTGTGTGTGTGTGTGTGTGTGTGTATGTGTGTGTGTGTCCCCACAACATCGCTTGACAAACCGATGCTGTTGTGTTTACATCCTCATAACCTAGCGGTTCGCCAAAAGAGACCGATAGAATAAGTACTAGGTTTACAAAGCATAAATCCTGGTGTTGGCTTGCTCGACTAAAGGCGGTGCTCCAGCATGGCCGTAGTCAAATGACTGAAACAAGTAAACGAATAAAGAATATATGCCCAACATCAAGTGACAAATTAATACATCTGATACGGAAGTCCTTGCAAAAGCAGGACACACAAGCATCCTGTCACTCATTGTATTTAATCAGATATGTCGGGGCCAAGTTGCAATAGGATTTCAAAGCAGTTGTTCCATGACGAGTTGTGCACTGGAAAGCGTCCGCAGCACAAATCACAAGAAATGTTCTGAGACTGCATAAAACCTGAAGAAACTGTAGATCAACGTAAAAAAACGGGAGAAACTGGCTTTGGATAGAACTGAGTGGAAGAAGCATATTAGGAAAGGTTGCAAATCTTTTGAAGAGAGTTGCCTTGAGCACGAAATCCTAAAGTGCTTGTTTCGAAGGGGTTGTCATCAGAACCCCAATGAGAAGATTAAGTGTTGGAGGTGGGAAACGTGTGACCGTGTGTTCCTTTACATGAAAGATCAACTGTATGCAAAGTCCTTCCTCCTAAACCGAGTGATTCTACTTGTGTAGTTTGTGAAAGGGTATTCAAGTCGCCTTCGAGTCTCAACAAACATACGGCGGGTAGTTTACAGGGATCACTTCTCATAAATGATCTTAGTGGAAGTTACGACTTCCGTTTGAAACCTGTGCTTTAAATCATGTAAATCTGCAGTCATCTGAGAGGTCATGGAGGAAAAGTCAGAAATACCATTGACTACGATGAAAAACAGAGATGACAATCATGTATATATGTGTATGCGTTTCTCTGTGTGTATGTATGTTATTTAGCCCCGCGTCAGCTTCGATCAAACAACAAGCCAGCCATCACTATCCCATCTTTTTAGAAGTCCTTAGAACTACTGCAATCAATGTGTTGTTACTTTAAAATCTGCTTCGATGAAATTCTATTGGAAATTTGGCTGCTATTTCTGTCACGAGGGCCACCGCGTAAAAAGTTCCCTCAGGATATGCTGATCTAAGAGACATTAAGAGAAATATATTTCACTCGCTTTTAACTTGTTTAGACAGAATTCTGTTGCCCAAAGGTGACTTTGTTGTTGTCATTATTGCTAATGCCGCTGCTGTGGTTGTTGTATAGCCCGGAGGTGAGACCCGATCGAATATATGATGGCCATCACGTCTTTAATTCATTAATAGTGTAATAGAACTGCATTATCCTGCGTGCCACCGTTTGTCGATATTGTTAAGTGAAATTAGGAGAGACATCGAGAGAAAGAGGAAGAGAAACGAGAGAGAGGGAGAGAGAGAGAGAGAGAGAGAGAGAGAGAGAATGACGACGAAAAATTTATGAGAGAGGGAGGGTGAAGGGGGAGAGAAGGATGAAAGAAGAAACAGAAGATGCGGAGGTTGTACTACAAAATAAATAATGGAGAAAAGGACAAACAGAAAGACAAAGAGAGAGAGAGAGAGAGAGAGAGAGAGAGAGAAGGGCAGACTAAAAGAGACAGAGGAGGAGACAGAGAG